>NW_026453692.1:0-172985 GCF_943734755.1 Anopheles moucheti
AATCAGATGGACGAATTAAGTTGAAATAGACAGTTTTTGCATGAAAACTCATTCCTGGTGGAACTTCATAGCAAAGTACAAAGTTCGTTTTGGATGGACAAAGTTAGTTGAAATAGACAGTTTTTGCATGAAAACTCATTCCTGGTAGAACTTCATAGCAAAGTACAAAGTTCGTTTTGGATGGACGAATTAAGTTGAAATAGACAGTTTTTGTATGAAAACTCATTCCTGGTGGAACTTCATAGCAAAGTACAAAGTTCGAATCAGATGGACGAATTAAGTTGAAATAGACAGTTTTTGCATGAAAACTCATTCCTGGTGGAACTTCATAGCAAAGTACAAAGTTCGTTTTAGATGGACAAAGTTAGTTGAAATAGACAGTTTTTGCATAAAAACTCATTCCTGGTGGAACTTCATAGCAAAGTACAAAGTTCGGTTTGGATGGACAAAGTTAGTTGAAATAGACAGTTTTTGCATAAAAACTCATTCCTGGTGGAACTTCATAGCAAAGTACAAAGTTCGTTTTGGATGGACAAAGTTAGTTGAAATAGACAGTTTTTGCATGAAAACTCATTCCTGGTGGAACTTCATAGCAAAGTACAAAGTTCGTTTTAGATGGACAAAGTTAGTTGAAATAGACAGTTTTTGCATAAAAACTCATTCCTGGTGGAACTTCATAGCAAAGTACAAAGTTCGGTTTGGATGGACAAAGTTAGTTGAAATAGACAGTTTTTGCATAAAAACTCATTCCTGGTGGAACTTCATAGCAAAGTACAAAGTTCGTTTTGGATGGACAAAGTTAGTTGAAATAGACAGTTTTTGCATGAAAACTCATTCCTGGTGGAACTTCATAGCAAAGTACAAAGTTCGTTTTGGATGGACAAAGTTAGTTGAAATAGACAGTTTTTGTATGAAAACTCATTCCTGGTGGAACTTCATAGCAAAGTACAAAGTTCGAATCAGATGGACGAATTAAGTTGAAATAGACAGTTTTTGCATGAAAACTCATTCCTGGTGGAACTTCATAGCAAAGTACAAAGTTCGTTTTGGATGGACAAAGTTAGTTGAAATAGACAGTTTTTGCATGAAAACTCATTCCTGGTGGAACTTCATAGCAAAGTACAAAGTTCGTTTTGGATGGATCAATTTAGTTGAAATAGACAGTTTTTGTATGAAAACTCATTCCTGGTGGAACTTCATAGCAAAGTACAAAGTTCGAATCAGATGGACGAATTAAGTTGAAATAGACAGTTTTTGCATGAAAACTCATTCCTGGTGGAACTTCATAGCAAAGTACAAAGTTCGTTTTGGATGGACAAAGTTAGTTGAAATAGACAGTTTTTGCATAAAAACTCATTCCTGGTGGAACTTCATAGCAAAGTACAAAGTTCGTTTTGGATGGACAAAGTTAGTTGAAATAGACAGTTTTTGCATGAAAACTCATTCCTGGTGGAACTTCATAGCAAAGTACAAAGTTCGTTTTGGATGGACAAAGTTAGTTGAAATAGACAGTTTTTGCATGAAAACTCATTCCTGGTAGAACTTCATAGCAAAGTACAAAGTTCGTTTTGGATGGACGAATTAAGTTGAAATAGACAGTTTTTGTATGAAAACTCATTCCTGGTGGAACTTCAAAGCAAAGTACAAAGTTCGAATCAGATGGACGAATTAAGTTGAAATAGACAGTTTTTGCATGAAAACTCATTCCTGGTGGAACTTCATAGCAAAGTACAAAGTTCGTTTTAGATGGACAAAGTTAGTTGAAATAGACAGTTTTTGCATAAAAACTCATTCCTGGTGGAACTTCATAGCAAAGTACAAAGTTCGGTTTGGATGGACGAATTAAGTTGAAAAAGACAGTTTTTGTATGAAAACTCATTCCTGGTGGAACTTCATAGCAAAGTACAAAGTTCGTTTTGGATGGACAAAGTTAGTTGAAATAGACAGTTTTTGCATGAAAACTCATTCCTGGTGGAACTTCATAGCAAAGTACAAAGTTCGTTTTGGATGGACGAATTAAGTTGAAATAGACAGTTTTTGTATGAAAACTCATTCCTGGTGGAACTTCATAGCAAAGTACAAAGTTCGAATCAGATGGACGAATTAAGTTGAAATAGACAGTTTTTGCATGAAAACTCATTCCTGGTGGAACTTCATAGCAAAGTACAAAGTTCGTTTTAGATGGACAAAGTTAGTTGAAATAGACAGTCTTTGCATAAAAACTCATTCCTGGTGGAACTTCATAGCAAAGTACAAAGTTCGTTTTGGATGGACGAATTAAGTTGAAATAGACAGTTTTTGTATGAAAACTCATTCCTGGTGGAACTTCATAGCAAAGTACAAAGTTCGTTTTGGATAGACAAAGTTAGTTGAAATAGACAGTTTTTGCATGAAAACTCATTCCTGGTGGAACTTCATAGCAAAGTACAAAGTTCGTTTTGGATGGATCAATTTAGTTGAAATAGACAGTTTTTGCATGAAAACTCATTCCTGGTGGAACTTCATAGCAAAGTACAAAGTTCGTTTTAGATGGACAAAGTTAGTTGAAATAGACAGTTTTTGCATGAAAACTCATTCCTGGTGGAACTTCATAGCAAAGTACAAAGTTCGTTTTGGATGGACAAAGTTAGTTGAAATAGACAGTTTTTGCATAAAAACTCATTCCTGGTAGAACTTCATAGCAAAGTACAAAGTTCGTTTTGGATGGATCAATTTAGTTGAAATAGACAGTTTTTGTATGAAAACTCATTCCTGGTGGAACTTCATAGCAAAGTACAAAGTTCGTTTTGGATGGACAAAGTTAGTTGAAATAGACAGTTTTTGCATGAAAACTCATTCCTGGTGGAACTTCATAGCAAAGTACAAAGTTCGTTTTGGATGGATCAATTTAGTTGAAATAGACAGTTTTTGCATGAAAACTCATTCCTGGTGGAACTTCATAGCAAAGTACAAAGTTCGAATCAGATGGACGAATTAAGTTGAAATAGACAGTTTTTGCATGAAAACTCATTCTTGGTGGAACTTCATAGCAAAGTACAAAGTTCGTTTTAGATGGACAAAGTTAGTTGAAATAGACAGTTTTTGTATGAAAACTCATTCCTGGTGGAACTTCATAGCAAAGTACAAAGTTCGTTTTGGATAGACAAAGTTAGTTGAAATAGACAGTTTTTGCATGAAAACTCATTCCTGGTGGAACTTCATAGCAAAGTACAAAGTTCGTTTTAGATGGACGAATAAAGTTGAAATAGACAGTTTTTGTATGAAAACTCATTCCTGGTGGAACTTCATAGCAAAGTACAAAGTTCGTTTTGGATAGACAAAGTTAGTTGAAATAGACAGTTTTTGCATGAAAACTCATTCCTGGTGGAACTTCATAGCAAAGTACAAAGTTCGTTTTGGATGGATCAATTTAGTTGAAATAGACAGTTTTTGCATGAAAACTCATTCCTGGTGGAACTTCATAGCAAAGTACAAAGTTCGTTTTAGATGGACAAAGTTAGTTGAAATAGACAGTTTTTGCATGAAAACTCATTCCTGGTGGAACTTCATAGCAAAGTACAAAGTTCGTTTTGGATGGACAAAGTTAGTTGAAATAGACAGTTTTTGCATGAAAACTCATTCCTGGTAGAACTTCATAGCAAAGTACAAAGTTCGTTTTGGATGGATCAATTTAGTTGAAATAGACAGTTTTTGCATGAAAACTCATTCCTGGTGGAACTTCATAGCAAAGTACAAAGATCGTTTTGGATAGACAAAGTTAGTTGAAATAGACAGTTTTTGCATGAAAACTCATTCCTGGTGGAACTTCATAGCAAAGTACAAAGTTCGTTTTGGATGGATCAATTTAGTTGAAATAGACAGTTTTTGCATGAAAACTCATTCCTGGTGGAACTTCATAGCAAAGTACAAAGTTCGAATCAGATGGACGAATTAAGTTGAAATAGACAGTTTTTGCATGAAAACTCATTCCTGGTGGAACTTCATAGCAAAGTACAAAGTTCGTTTTAGATGGACAAAGTTAGTTGAAATAGACAGTTTTTGTATGAAAACTCATTCCTGGTGGAACTTCATAGCAAAGTACAAAGTTCGTTTTGGATAGACAAAGTTAGTTGAAATAGACAGTTTTTGCATGAAAACTCATTCCTGGTGGAACTTCATAGCAAAGTACAAAGTTCGTTTTGGATGGATCAATTTAGTTGAAATAGACAGTTTTTGCATGAAAACTCATTCCTGGTGGAACTTCATAGCAAAGTACAAAGTTCGTTTTGGATGGATCAATTTAGTTGAAATAGACAGTTTTTGCATGAAAACTCATTCCTGGTGGAACTTCATAGCAAAGTACAAAGTTCGTTTTGGATGGATCAATTTAGTTGAAATCGACAGTTTTTGTATGAAAACTCATTCCTGGTGGAACTTCATAGCAAAGTACAAAGTTCGTATCGGATGGATCAATTTAGTTGAAATAGACAGTTCTTGCATGAAAACTCATTCCTGGTAGAACTTCATAGCAAAGTACAAAGTTCGTATCGGATGGACGAATTAAGTTGAAATAGACAGTTTTTGCATGAAAACTCATTCCTGGTGGAACTTCATAGCAAAGTACAAAGTTCGTTTTGGATGGATCAATTTAGTTGAAATAGACAGTTTTTGCATAAAAACTCATTCCTGGTGGAACTTCATAGCAAAGTACAAAGTTCGAATCAGATGGACGAATTAAGTTGAAATAGACAGTTTTTGTATGAAAACTCATTCCTGGTGGAACTTCATAGCAAAGTACAAAGTTCGTTTTGGATAGACAAAGTTAGTTGAAATAGACAGTTTTTGCATGAAAACTCATTCCTGGTGGAACTTCATAGCAAAGTACAAAGTTCGTATCGGATGGACGAATTAAGTTGAAATAGACAGTTTTTGTATGAAAACTCATTCCTGGTGGAACTTCATAGCAAAGTACAAAGTTCGTTTTGGATAGACAAAGTTAGTTGAAATAGACAGTTTTTGCATGAAAACTTATTCCTGGTGGAACTTCATAGCAAAGTACAAAGTTCGTTTTGGATGGACAAAGTTAGTTGAAATAGACAGTTCTTGCATGAAAACTCATTCCTGGTAGAACTTCATAGCAAAGTACAAAGTTCGTTTTGGATGGATCAATTTAGTTTAAATAGACAGTTTTTGCATGAAAACTCATTCCTGGTGGAACTTCATAGCAAAGTACAAAGTTCGTTTTGGATGGACAAAGTTAGTTGAAATAGACAGTTCTTGCATGAAAACTCATTCCTGGTAGAACTTCATAGCAAAGTACAAAGTTCGTTTTGGATGGATCAATTTAGTTGAAATAGACAGTTTTTGCATAAAAACTCATTCCTGGTGGAACTTCATAGCAAAGTACAAAGTTCGTTTTGGATGGACAAAGTTAGTTGAAATAGACAGTTTTTGTATGAAAACTCATTCCTGGTGGAACTTCATAGCAAAGTACAAAGTTCGTTTTGGATAGACAAAGTTAGTTGAAATAGACAGTTCTTGCATGAAAACTCATTCCTGGTAGAACTTCATAGCAAAGTACAAAGTTCGTTTTGGATGGATCAATTTAGTTGAAATAGACAGTTTTTGCATAAAAACTCATTCCTGGTGGAACTTCATAGCAAAGTACAAAGTTCGTTTTGGATGGACAAAGTTAGTTGAAATAGACAGTTTTTGCATGAAAACTCATTCCTGGTGGAACTTCATAGCAAAGTACAAAGTTCGTTTTGGATGGACAAAGTTAGTTGAAATAGACAGTTTTTGCATGAAAACTCATTCCTGGTGGAACTTCATAGCAAAGTACAAAGTTCGTTTTGGATGGACAAAGTTAGTTGAAATAGACAGTTTTTGCATGAAAACTCATTCCTGGTGGAACTTCATAGCAAAGTACAAAGTTCGTTTTGGATGGACAAAGTTAGTTGAAATAGACAGTTCTTGCATGAAAACTCATTCCTGGTAGAACTTCATAGCAAAGTACAAAGTTCGTATCGGATGGATCAATTTAGTTGAAATAGACAGTTCTTGCATGAAAACTCATTCCTGGTAGAACTTCATAGCAAAGTACAAAGTTTGTATCGGATGGACGAATTAAGTTGAAATAGACAGTTTTTGCATGAAAACTCATTCCTGGTGGAACTTCATAGCAAAGTACAAAGTTCGTTTTGGATGGATCAATTTAGTTGAAATAGACAGTTTTTGCATGAAAACTCATTCCTGGTGGAACTTCATAGCAAAGTACAAAGTTCGTATCGGATGGATCAATTTAGTTGAAATAGACAGTTCTTGCATGAAAACTCATTCCTGGTAGAACTTCATAGCAAAGTACAAAGTTCGTATCGGATGGACGAATTAAGTTGAAATAGACAGTTTTTGCATGAAAACTCATTCCTGGTGGAACTTCATAGCAAAGTACAAAGTTCGTTTTAGATGGACAAAGTTAGTTGAAATAGACAGTTTTTGCATAAAAACTCATTCCTGGTAGAACTTCATAGCAAAGTACAAAGATCGTTTTGGATGGATCAATTTAGTTGAAATAGACAGTTTTTGCATGAAAACTTATTCCTGGTGGAACTTCATAGCAAAGTACAAAGTTCGTTTTGGATGGACAAAGTTAGTTGAAATAGACAGTTTTTGCATGAAAACTTATTCCTGGTGGAACTTCATAGCAAAGTACAAAGTTCGTATCGGATGGACGAATTAAGTTGAAATAGACAGTTTTTGTATGAAAACTCATTCCTGGTGGAACTTCATAGCAAAGTACAAAGTTCGTTTTGGATAGACAAAGTTAGTTGAAATAGACAGTTTTTGCATGAAAACTTATTCCTGGTGGAACTTCATAGCAAAGTACAAAGTTCGTTTTGGATGGACAAAGTTAGTTGAAATAGACAGTTCTTGCATGAAAACTCATTCCTGGTAGAACTTCATAGCAAAGTACAAAGTTCGTTTTGGATGGATCAATTTAGTTGAAATAGACAGTTTTTGCATAAAAACTCATTCCTGGTGGAACTTCATAGCAAAGTACAAAGTTCGTTTTGGATGGACAAAGTTAGTTGAAATAGACAGTTTTTGCATGAAAACTCATTCCTGGTGGAACTTCATAGCAAAGTACAAAGTTCGTTTTGGATGGATCAATTTAGTTGAAAAAGACAGTTTTTGCATGAAAACTCATTCCTGGTGGAACTTCATAGCAAAGTACAAAGTTCGTTTTGGATGGACAAAGTTAGTTGAAATAGACAGTTCTTGCATGAAAACTCATTCCTGGTAGAACTTCATAGCAAAGTACAAAGTTCGTTTTGGATGGACAAAGTTAGTTGAAATAGACAGTTTTTGCATAAAAACTCATTCCTGGTGGAACTTCATAGCAAAGTACAAAGTTCGTTTTAGATGGACAAAGTTAGTTGAAATAGACAGTTTTTGCATAAAAACTCATTCCTGGTGGAACTTCATAGCAAAGTACAAAGTTCGAATCAGATGGACGAATTAAGTTGAAATAGACAGTTTTTGTATGAAAACTCATTCCTGGTGGAACTTCATAGCAAAGTACAAAGTTCGTTTTGGATGGACAAAGTTAGTTGAAATAGACAGTTTTTGCATGAAAACTCATTCCTGGTGGAACTTCATAGCAAAGTACAAAGTTCGTTTTGGATGGACAAAGTTAGTTGAAATAGACAGTTTTTGCATGAAAACTCATTCCTGGTGGAACTTCATAGCAAAGTACAAAGTTCGTTTTAGATGGACAAAGTAAGTTGAAATAGACAGTTCTTGCATGAAAACTCATTCCTGGTAGAACTTCATAGCAAAGTACAAAGTTCGTTTTGGATGGACAAAGTTAGTTGAAATAGACAGTTTTTGCATAAAAACTTATTCCTGGTGGAACTTCATAGCAAAGTACAAAGTTCGTATCGGATGGATCAATTTAGTTGAAATAGACAGTTTTTGCATGAAAACTCATTCCTGGTGGAACTTCATAGCAAAGTACAAAGTTCGTTTTGGATGGATCAATTTAGTTGAAATAGACAGTTTTTGCATGAAAACTCATTCCTGGTGGAACTTCATAGCAAAGTACAAAGTTCGTATCGGATGGACGAATTAAGTTGAAATAGACAGTTTTTGCATGAAAACTCATTCCTGGTGGAACTTCATAGCAAAGTACAAAGTTCGTTTTGGATGGATCAAATTAGTTGAAATAGACAGTTTTTGCATGAAAACTCATTCCTGGTGGAACTTCATAGCAAAGTACAAAGTTCGTTTTGGATGGATCAATTTAGTTGAAATAGACAGTTTTTGCATGAAAACTCATTCCTAGTAGAACTTCATAGCAAAGTACAAAGTTCGTTTTGGATGGATCAATTTAGTTGAAATAGACAGTTTTTGCATGAAAACTCATTCCTGGTGGAACTTCATAGCAAAGTACAAAGTTCGTATCGGATGGATCAATTTAGTTGAAATAGACAGTTCTTGCATGAAAACTCATTCCTGGTGGAACTTCATAGCAAAGTACAAAGTTCGTTTTGGATGGACAAAGTTAGTTGAAATAGACAGTTTTTGCATGAAAACTCATTCCTGGTGGAACTTCATAGCAAAGTACAAAGTTCGTTTTGGATGGACGAATTAAGTTGAAATAGACAGTTTTTGCATGAAAACTCATTCCTGGTGGAACTTCATAGCAAAGTACAAAGTTCGTATCGGATGGATCAATTTAGTTGAAATAGACAGTTTTTGCATAAAAACTCATTCCTGGTGGAACTTCATAGCAAAGTACAAAGTTCGTTTTGGATGGATCAATTTAGTTGAAATAGACAGTTTTTGCATGAAAACTCATTCCTGGTGGAACTTCATAGCAAAGTACAAAGTTCGTTTTGGATGGATCAATTTAGTTGAAATAGACAGTTTTTGCATGAAAACTCATTCCTGGTAGAACTTCATAGCAAAGTACAAAGTTCGTTTTGGATGGATCAATTTAGTTGAAATAGACAGTTTTTGCATGAAAACTCATTCCTGGTGGAACTTCATAGCAAAGTACAAAGTTCGTTTTGGATGGATCAATTTAGTTGAAATAGACAGTTTTTGCATGAAAACTCATTCCTGGTGGAACTTCATAGCAAAGTACAAAGTTCGTTTTGGATGGATCAATTTAGTTGAAATAGACAGTTTTTGCATGAAAACTCATTCCTGGTGGAACTTCATAGCAAAGTACAAAGTTCGTTTTGGATGGATCAATTTAGTTGAAATAGACAGTTTTTGCATGAAAACTCATTCCTGGTGGAACTTCATAGCAAAGTACAAAGTTCGTTTTGGATAGACAAAGTTAGTTGAAATAGACAGTTTTTGCATGAAAACTCATTCCTGGTGGAACTTCATAGCAAAGTACAAAGTTCGTTTTGGATGGATCAATTTAGTTGAAATAGACAGTTTTTGCATGAAAACTCATTCCTGGTGGAACTTCATAGCAAAGTACAAAGTTCGTTTTGGATGGACAAAGTTAGTTGATATAGACAGTTTTTGCATGAAAACTCATTCCTGGTGGAACTTCATAGCAAAGTACAAAGTTCGTTTTGGATGGATCAATTTAGTTGAAATAGACAGTTTTTGCACGTAAACTCATTCCTGGTGGAACTTCATAGCAAAGTACAAAGTTCGTTTTGGATAGACAAAGTTAGTTGAAATAGACAGTTTTTGCATGAAAACTCATTCCTGGTGGAACTTCATAGCAAAGTACAAAGTTCGTTTTGGATGGATCAATTTAGTTGAAATAGACAGTTTTTGCATGAAAACTCATTCCTGGTGGAACTTCATAGCAAAGTACAAAGTTCGTTTTGGATGGATCAATTTAGTTGAAATAGACAGTTTTTGCATGAAAACTCATTCCTGGTGGAACTTCATAGCAAAGTACAAAGTTCGTTTTGGATGGATCAATTTAGTTGAAATAGACAGTTTTTGCATGAAAACTCATTCCTGGTGGAACTTCATAGCAAAGTACAAAGTTCGTTTTGGATGGATCAATTTAGTTGAAATAGACAGTTTTTGCATGAAAACTCATTCCTGGTGGAACTTCATAGCAAAGTACAAAGTTCGTTTTGGATGGATCAATTTAGTTGAAATAGACAGTTTTTGCATGAAAACTCATTCCTGGTGGAACTTCATAGCAAAGTACAAAGTTCGTTTTGGATGGACGAATTAAGTTGAAATAGACAGTTTTTGCATGAAAACTCATTCCTGGTGGAACTTCATAGCAAAGTACAAAGTTCGTATCGGATGGACGAATTAAGTTGAAATAGACAGTTTTTGCATGAAAACTCATTCCTGGTGGAACTTCATAGCAAAGTACAAAGTTCGTATCGGATGGACGAATTAAGTTGAAATAGACAGTTTTTGCATGAAAACTCATTCCTGGTGGAACTTCATAGCAAAGTACAAAGTTCGTATCGGATGGACGAATTAAGTTGAAATAGACAGTTTTTGCATGAAAACTCATTCCTGGTGGAACTTCATAGCAAAGTACAAAGTTCGTTTTGGATGGATCAATTTAGTTGAAATAGACAGTTTTTGCATGAAAACTCATTCCTGGTGGAACTTCATAGCAAAGTACAAAGTTCGTTTTGGATGGATCAATTTAGTTGAAATAGACAGTTTTTGCATGAAAACTCATTCCTGGTGGAACTTCATAGCAAAGTACAAAGTTCGTATCGGATGGACGAATTAAGTTGAAATAGACAGTTTTTGCATGAAAACTCATTCCTGGTGGAACTTCATAGCAAAGTACAAAGTTCGTATCGGATGGACGAATTAAGTTGAAATAGACAGTTTTTGCATGAAAACTCATTCCTGGTGGAACTTCATAGCAAAGTACAAAGTTCGTTTTGGATGGATCAATTTAGTTGAAATAGACAGTTTTTGCATGAAAACTCATTCCTGGTGGAACTTCATAGCAAAGTACAAAGTTCGTTTTGGATGGACGAATTAAGTTGAAATAGACAGTTTTTGCATGAAAACTCATTCCTGGTGGAACTTCATAGCAAAGTACAAAGTTCGTATCGGATGGACGAATTAAGTTGAAATAGACAGTTTTTGCATGAAAACTCATTCCTGGTGGAACTTCATAGCAAAGTACAAAGTTCGTATCGGATGGACGAATTAAGTTGAAATAGACAGTTTTTGCATGAAAACTCATTCCTGGTGGAACTTCATAGCAAAGTACAAAGTTCGTATCGGATGGACGAATTAAGTTGAAATAGACAGTTTTTGCATGAAAACTCATTCCTGGTGGAACTTCATAGCAAAGTACAAAGTTCGTTTTGGATGGATCAATTTAGTTGAAATAGACAGTTTTTGCATGAAAACTCATTCCTGGTGGAACTTCATAGCAAAGTACAAAGTTCGTTTTGGATAGACAAAGTTAGTTGAAATAGACAGTTTTTGCATGAAAACTCATTCCTGGTGGAACTTCATAGCAAAGTACAAAGTTCGTATCGGATGGACGAATTAAGTTGAAATAGACAGTTTTTGCATGAAAACTCATTCCTGGTGGAACTTCATAGCAAAGTACAAAGTTCGTATCGGATGGACGAATTAAGTTGAAATAGACAGTTTTTGTATGAAAACTCATTCCTGGTGGAACTTCATAGCAAAGTACAAAGTTCGTTTTGGATGGACAAAGTTAGTTGAAATAGACAGTTTTTGCATGAAAACTCATTCCTGCTGGAACTACATAGCAAAGTACAAAGTTCGAATCAGATGGACGAATTAAGTTGAAATAGACAGTTTTTGTATGAAAACTCATTCCTGGTGGAACTTCATAGCAAAGTACAAAGTTCGAATCACATGGACGAATTAAGTTGAAATAGACAGTTTTTGCATAAAAACTCATTCCTGGTGGAACTTCATAGCAAAGTACAAAGTTCGTTTTGGATGGACAAAGTTAGTTGAAATAGACAGTTTTTGCATGAAAACTCATTCCTGCTGGAACTACATAGCAAAGTACAAAGTTCGAATCAGATGGACGAATTAAGTTGAAATAGACAGTTTTTGTATGAAAACTCATTCCTGGTGGAACTTCATAGCAAAGTACAAAGTTCGTTTTGGATAGACAAAGTTAGTTGAAATAGACAGTTTGTGCATAAAAACTCATTCCTGGTGGAACTTCATAGCAAAGTACAAAGTTCGTTTTGGATGGACAAAATTAGTTGAAATAGACAGTTTTTGCATGAAAACTCATTCCTGGTGGAACTTCATAGCAAAGTACAAAGTTCGTATCGGATGGACGAATTAAGTTGAAATAGACAGTTTTTGCATGAAAACTCATTCCTGGTGGAACTTCATAGCAAAGTACAAAGTTCGTATCGGATGGACGAATTAAGTTGAAATAGACAGTTTTTGCATAAAAACTCATTCCTGGTGGAACTTCATAGCAAAGTACAAAGTTCGTTTTGGATGGACAAAGTTAGTTGAAATAGACAGTTTTTGCATGAAAACTCATTCCTGCTGGAACTACATAGCAAAGTACAAAGTTCGAATCAGATGGACGAATTAAGTTGAAATAGACAGTTTTTGTATGAAAACTCATTCCTGGTGGAACTTCATAGCAAAGTACAAAGTTCGTTTTGGATAGACAAAGTTAGTTGAAATAGACAGTTTGTGCATAAAAACTCATTCCTGGTGGAACTTCATAGCAAAGTACAAAGTTCGTTTTGGATGGACAAAGTTAGTTGAAATAGACAGTTTGTGCATAAAAACTCATTCCTGGTGGAACTTCATAGCAAAGTACAAAGTTCGTTTTAGATGGACAAAGTTAGTTGAAATAGACAGTTTTTGCATGAAAACTCATTCCTGGTGGAACTTCATAGCAAAGTACAAAGTTCGTTTTGGATGGACAAAATTAGTTGAAATAGACAGTTTTTGCATGAAAACTCATTCCTGGTGGAACTTCATAGCAAAGTACAAAGTTCGTTTTGGATGGACAAAGTTAGTTGAAATAGACAGTTTGTGCATAAAAACTCATTCCTGGTGGAACTTCATAGCAAAGTACAAAGTTCGAATCAGATGAATGAATTAAGTTGAAATAGACAGTTTTTGCATGAAAACTCATTCCTGGTGGAACTTCATAGCAAAGTACAAAGTTCGTTTTGGATGGACAAAGTTAGTTGAAATAGACAGTTTTTGCATGAAAACTCATTCCTGGTGGAACTTCATAGCAAAGTACAAAGTTCGTTTTGGATGGACGAATTAAGTTGAAATAGACAGTTTTTGTATGAAAACTCATTCCTGGTGGAACTTCATAGCAAAGTACAAAGTTCGTTTTGGATGGACAAAGTTAGTTGAAATAGACAGTTTTTGCATAAAAACTCATTCCTGGTGGAACTTCATAGCAAAGTACAAAGTTCGAATCAGATGGATGAATTAAGTTGAAATAGACAGTTTTTGCATGAAAACTCATTCCTGGTGGAACTTCATAGCAAAGTACAAAGTTCGTTTTGGATGGACAAAGTTAGTTGAAATAGACAGTTTTTGCATGAAAACTCATTCCTGGTGGTACTTCATAGCAAAGTACAAAGTTCGTTTTGGATGGACGAATTAAGTTGAAATAGACAGTTTTTGTATGAAAACTCATTCCTGGTGGAACTTCATAGCAAAGTACAAAGTTCGAATCAGATGGATGAATTAAGTTGAAATAGACAGTTTTTGCATGAAAACTCATTCCTGGTGGAACTTCATAGCAAAGTACAAAGTTCGTTTTGGATGGACAAAGTTAGTTGAAATAGACAGTTTTTGCATGAAAACTCATTCCTGGTGGAACTTCATAGCAAAGTACAAAGTTCGTTTTGGATGGACAAAGTTAGTTGAAATAGATAATTTTTGCATGAAAACTCATTCCTGGTGGAACTTCGTAGCAAAGTACAAAGTTCGTTTTGGATGGACGAATTAAGTTGAAATAGACAGTTTTTGTATGAAAACTCATTCCTGGTGGAACTTCATAGCAAAGTACAAAGTTCGTTTTGGATGGACAAAGTTAGTTGAAATAGATAATTTTTGCATGAAAACTCATTCCTGGTGGAACTTCATAGCAAAGAACAAAGTTCGTTTTGGATGGATCAATTTAGTTGAAATAGACAGTTTTTGCATGAAAACTCATTCCTGGTGGAACTTCATAGCAAAGTACAAAGTTCGTTTTGGATGGACAAAATTAGTTGAAATAGACAGTTTTTGCATAAAAACTCATTCCTGGTGGAACTTCATAGCAAAGTACAAAGTTCGTTTTGGATGGACAAAATTAGTTGAAATAGACAGTTTTTGCATGAAAACTCATTCCTGGTGGAACTTCATAGCAAAGTACAAAGTTCGTTTTGGATGGACGAATTAAGTTGAAATAGACAGTTTTTGCATAAAAACTCATTCCTGGTGGAACTTCATAGCAAAGTACAAAGTTCGTTTTGGATGGACAAAATTAGTTGAAATAGACAGTTTTTGCATGAAAACTCATTCCTGGTGGAACTTCATAGCAAAGTACAAAGTTCGTTTTGGATGGACGAATTAAGTTGAAATAGACAGTTTTTGCATGAAAACTCATTCCTGGTGGAACTTCATAGCAAAGTACAAAGTTCGTTTTGGATGGACAAAATTAGTTGAAATAGACAGTTTTTGCATAAAAACTCATTCCTGGTGGAACTTCATAGCAAAGTACAAAGTTCGAATCAGATGGATGAATTAAGTTGAAATAGACAGTTTTTGCATGAAAACTCATTCCTGGTGGAACTTCATAGCAAAGTACAAAGTTCGTTTTGGATGGACAAAGTTAGTTGAAATAGACAGTTTTTGCATGAAAACTCATTCCTGGTGGAACTTCATAGCAAAGTACAAAGTTCGTTTTGGATGGACGAATTAAGTTGAAATAGACAGTTTTTGTATGAAAACTCATTCCTGGTGGAACTTCATAGCAAAGTACAAAGTTCGAATCAGATGGACGAATTAAGTTGAAATAGACAGTTTTTGCATAAAAACTCATTCCTGGTGGAACTTCATAGCAAAGTACAAAGTTCGTTTTGGATGGATCTATTTAGTTGAAATAGACAGTTCTTGCATGAAAACTCATTCCTGGTAGAACTTCATAGCAAAGTACAAAGTTCGTTTTGGATGGACAAAGTTAGTTGAAATAGACAGTTTTTGCATGAAAACTCATTCCTGGTGGAACTTCATAGCAAAGTACAAAGTTCGTTTTGGATGGACAAAATTAGTTGAAATAGACAGTTTTTGCATAAAAACTCATTCCTGGTGGAACTTCATAGCAAAGTACAAAGTTCGTTTTGGATGGATCAATTTAGTTGAAATAGACAGTTCTTGCATGAAAACTCATTCCTGGTAGAACTTCATAGCAAAGTACAAAGTTCGTTTTAGATGGACAAAGTTAGTTGAAATAGACAGTTTTTGCATGAAAACTCATTCCTGGTGGAACTTCATAGCAAAGTACAAAGTTCGTTTTGGATGGACAAAGTTAGTTGAAATAGACAGTTTTTGCATGAAAACTCATTCCTGGTGGAACTTCATAGCAAAGTACAAAGTTCGTTTTGGATGGACAAAGTTAGTTGAAATAGACAGTTTTTGCATGAAAACTCATTCCTGGTGGAACTTCATAGCAAAGTACAAAGTTCGTTTTGGATGGACAAAATTAGTTGAAATAGACAGTTTTTGCATAAAAACTCATTCCTGGTGGAACTTCATGGCAAAGTACAAAGTTCGTTTTGGATGGACAAAATTAGTTGAAATAGACAGTTTTTGCATGAAAACTCATTCCTGGTGGAACTTCATAGCAAAGTACAAAGTTCGTTTTGGATGGACGAATTAAGTTGAAATAGACAGTTTTTGCATGAAAACTCATTCCTGGTGGAACTTCATAGCAAAGTACAAAGTTCGTTTTGGATGGACAAAGTTAGTTGAAATAGACAGTTTTTGCATGAAAACTCATTCCTGGTGGAACTTCATAGCAAAGTACAAAGTTCGTTTTGGATGGACGAATTAAGTTGAAATAGACAGTTTTTGTATGAAAACTCATTCCTGGTGGAACTTCATAGCAAAGTACAAAGTTCGAATCAGATGGACGAATTAAGTTGAAATAGACAGTTTTTGCATAAAAACTCATTCCTGGTGGAACTTCATAGCAAAGTACAAAGTTCGTTTTGGATGGACAAAATTAGTTGAAATAGACAGTTTTTGCATAAAAACTCATTCCTGGTGGAACTTCATAGCAAAGTACAAAGTTCGAATCAGATGGATGAATTAAGTTGAAATAGACAGTTTTTGCATGAAAACTCATTCCTGGTGGAACTTCATAGCAAAGTACAAAGTTCGTTTTGGATGGACAAAGTTAGTTGAAATAGACAGTTTTTGCATGAAAACTCATTCCTGGTGGAACTTCATAGCAAAGTACAAAGTTCGTTTTGGATGGACGAATTAAGTTGAAATAGACAGTTTTTGTATGAAAACTCATTCCTGGTGGAACTTCATAGCAAAGTACAAAGTTCGAATCAGATGGACGAATTAAGTTGAAATAGACAGTTTTTGCATAAAAACTCATTCCTGGTGGAACTTCATAGCAAAGTACAAAGTTCGTTTTGGATGGATCAATTTAGTTGAAATAGACAGTTCTTGCATGAAAACTCATTCCTGGTAGAACTTCATAGCAAAGTACAAAGTTCGTTTTGGATGGACAAAGTTAGTTGAAATAGACAGTTTTTGCATGAAAACTCATTCCTGGTGGAACTTCATAGCAAAGTACAAAGTTCGTTTTGGATGGACGAATTAAGTTGAAATAGACAGTTTTTGTATGAAAACTCATTCCTGGTGGAACTTCATAGCAAAGTACAAAGTTCGTTTTGGATGGACAAAGTTAGTTGAAATAGACAGTTTTTGCATGAAAACTCATTCCTGGTAGAACTTCATAGCAAAGTACAAAGTTCGTTTTGGATGGACGAATTAAGTTGAAATAGACAGTTTTTGTATGAAAACTCATTCCTGGTGGAACTTCATAGCAAAGTACAAAGTTCGTATCAGATGGACGAATTAAGTTGAAATAGACAGTTTTTGCATGAAAACTCATTCCTGGTGGAACTTCATAGCAAAGTACAAAGTTCGTTTTGGATGGACAAAGTTAGTTGAAATAGACAGTTTTTGCATAAAAACTCATTCCTGGTGGAACTTCATAGCAAAGTACAAAGTTCGAATCAGATGGATGAATTAAGTTGAAATAGACAGTTTTTGCATGAAAACTCATTCCTGGTGGAACTTCATAGCAAAGTACAAAGTTCGTTTTGGATGGACAAAGTTAGTTGAAATAGACAGTTTTTGCATGAAAACTCATTCCTGGTGGAACTTCATAGCAAAGTACAAAGTTCGTTTTGGATGGACAAAATTTGTTGAAATAGACAGTTTTTGCATGAAAACTCATTCCTGGTGGAACTTCATAGCAAAGTACAAAGTTCGTTTTGGATGGACAAAATTAGTTGAAATAGACAGTTTTTGCATGAAAACTCATTCCTGGTGGAACTTCATAGCAAAGTACAAAGTTCGTTTTGGATGGACGAATTAAGTTGAAATAGACAGTTTTTGCATGAAAACTCATTCCTGGTGGAACTTCATAGCAAAGTACAAAGTTCGTTTTGGATGGACAAAATTAGTTGAAATAGACAGTTTTTGCATGAAAACTCATTCCTGGTGGAACTTCATAGCAAAGTACAAAGTTCGTTTTGGATGGACGAATTAAGTTGAAATAGACAGTTTTTGCATGAAAACTCATTCCTGGTGGAACTTCATAGCAAAGTACAAAGTTCGTTTTGGATGGACAAAATTAGTTGAAATAGACAGTTTTTGCATGAAAACTCATTCCTGGTGGAACTTCATAGCAAAGTACAAAGTTCGTTTTGGATGGATCAATTTAGTTGAAATAGACAGTTCTTGCATGAAAACTCATTCCTGGTAGAACTTCATAGCAAAGTACAAAGTTCGTTTTAGATGGACAAAGTTAGTTGAAATAGACAGTTTTTGCATGAAAACTCATTCCTGGTGGAACTTCATAGCAAAGTACAAAGTTCGTTTTGGATGGACGAATTAAGTTGAAATAGACAGTTTTTGTATGAAAACTCATTCCTGGTGGAACTTCATAGCAAAGTACAAAGTTCGAATCAGATGGACGAATTAAGTTGAAATAGACAGTTTTTGCATAAAAACTCATTCCTGGTGGAACTTCATAGCAAAGTACAAAGTTCGTTTTGGATGGATCAATTTAGTTGAAATAGACAGTTCTTGCATGAAAACTCATTCCTGGTAGAACTTCATAGCAAAGTACAAAGTTCGTTTTAGATGGACAAAGTTAGTTGAAATAGACAGTTTTTGCATGAAAACTCATTCCTGGTGGAACTTCATAGCAAAGTACAAAGTTCGTTTTGGATGGACAAAATTAGTTGAAATAGACAGTTTTTGCATGAAAACTCATTCCTGGTGGAACTTCATAGCAAAGTACAAAGTTCGAATCAGATGGACGAATTAAGTTGAAATAGACAGTTTTTGCATAAAAACTCATTCCTGGTGGAACTTCATAGCAAAGTACAAAGTTCGTTTTGGATGTATCAATTTAGTTGAAATAGACAGTTCTTGCATGAAAACTCATTCCTGGTAGAACTTCATAGCAAAGTACAAAGTTCGTTTTAGATGGACAAAGTTAGTTGAAATAGACAGTTTTTGCATGAAAACTCATTCCTGGTGGAACTTCATAGCAAAGTACAAAGTTCGTTTTGGATGGACAAAGTTAGTTGAAATAAACAGTTTTTGCATAAAAACTCATTCCTGGTGGAACTTCATAGCAAAGTACAAAGTTCGTTTTGGATGGATCAATTTAGTTGAAATAGACAGTTCTTGCATGAAAACTCATTCCTGGTAGAACTTCATAGCAAAGTACAAAGTTCGTTTTAGATGGACAAAGTTAGTTGAAATAGACAGTTTTTGCATGAAAACTCATTCCTGGTGGAACTTCATAGCAAAGTACAAAGTTCGTTTTGGATGGACAAAGTTAGTTGAAATAGACAGTTTTTGCATAAAAACTCATTCCTGGTGGAACTTCATAGCAAAGTACAAAGTTCGTTTTGGATGGACGAATTAAGTTGAAATAGACAGTTTTTGTATGAAAACTCATTCCTGGTGGAACTTCATAGCAAAGTACAAAGTTCGTTTTGGATGGACAAAGTTAGTTGAAATAGACAGTTTTTGCATGAAAACTCATTCCTGGTGGAACTTCATAGCAAAGTACAAAGTTCGTTTTGGAAGGACGAATTAAGTTGAAATAGACAGTTTTTGCATGAAAACTCATTCCTGGTGGAACTTCATAGCAAAGTACAAAGTTCGTTTTGGATGGACGAATTAAGTTGAAATAGACAGTTTTTGCATGAAAACTCATTCCTGGTGGAACTTCATAGCAAAGAACAAAGTTCGTATCGGATGGATCAATTTAGTTGAAATAGACAGTTCTTGCATGAAAACTCATTCCTGGTAGAACTTCATAGCAAAGTACAAAGTTCGTATCGGATGGACGAATTAAGTTGAAATAGACAGTTTTTGCATGAAAACTCATTCCTGGTGGAACTTCATAGCAAAGTACAAAGTTCGTTTTGGATGGACAAAATTAGTTGAAATAGACAGTTTTTGCATGAAAACTCATTCCTGGTGGAACTTCATAGCAAAGTACAAAGTTCGTTTTGGATGGACGAATTAAGTTGAAATAGACAGTTTTTGTATGAAAACTCATTCCTGGTGGAACTTCATAGCAAAGTACAAAGTTCGTTTTAGATGGACAAAGTTAGTTGAAATAGACAGTTTTTGCATGAAAACTCATTCCTGGTGGAACTTCATAGAAAAGTACAAAGTTCGTTTTGGATGGACGAATTAAGTTGAAATAGACAGTTTTTGTATGAAAACTCATTCCTGGTGGAACTTCATAGCAAAGTACAAAGTTCGAATCAGATGGATGAATTTAGTTGAAATAGACAGTTTTTGCATGAAAACTCATTCCTGGTGGAACTTCATAGCAAAGTACAAAGTTCGTTTTGGATGGACAAAGTTAGTTGAAATAGACAGTTTTTGTATGAAAACTCATTCCTGGTGGAACTTCATAGCAAAGTACAAAGTTCGTTTTGGATGGACGAATTAAGTTGAAATAGACAGTTCTTGCATGAAAACTCATTCCTGGTAGAACTTCATAGCAAAGTACAAAGTTCGTTTTAGATGGACAAAGTTAGTTGAAATAGACAGTTTTTGCATGAAAACTCATTCCTGGTGGAACTTCATAGCAAAGTACAAAGTTCGTTTTGGATGGACAAAGTTAGTTGAAATAGACAGTTTTTGCATAAAAACTCATTCCTGGTGGAACTTCATAGCAAAGTACAAAGTTCGAATCAGATGGACGAATTAAGTTGAAATAGACAGTTTTTGCATAAAAACTCATTCCTGGTGGAACTTCATAGCAAAGTACAAAGTTCGTTTTGGATGGATCAATTTAGTTGAAATAGACAGTTTTTGCATGAAAACTCATTCCTGGTGGAACTTCATAGCAAAGTACAAAGTTCGTTTTGGATGGATCAATTTAGTTAAAATAGACAGTTCTTGCATGAAAACTCATTCCTGGTAGAACTTCATAGCAAAGTACAAAGTTCGTTTTAGATGGACAAAGTTAGTTGAAATAGACAGTTTTTGCATGAAAACTCATTCCTGGTGGAACTTCATAGCAAAGTACAAAGTTCGTTTTGGATGGACGAATTAAGTTGAAATAGACAGTTTTTGTATGAAAACTCATTCCTGGTGGAACTTCATAGCAAAGTACAAAGTTCGAATCAGATGGACGAATTAAGTTGAAATAGACAGTTTTTGCATAAAAACTCATTCCTGGTGGAACTTCATAGCAAAGTACAAAGTTCGTTTTGGATGGATCAATTTAGTTAAAATAGACAGTTCTTGCATGAAAACTCATTCCTGGTAGAACTTCATAGCAAAGTACAAAGTTCGTTTTAGATGGACAAAGTTAGTTGAAATAGACAGTTTTTGCATGAAAACTCATTCCTGGTGGAACTTCATAGCAAAGTACAAAGTTCGTTTTGGATGGACAAAATTAGTTGAAATAGACAGTTTTTGCATGAAAACTCATTCCTGGTGGAACTTCATAGCAAAGTACAAAGTTCGTTTTGGATGGACGAATTAAGTTGAAATAGACAGTTTTTGTATGAAAACTCATTCCTGGTGGAACTTCATAGCAAAGTACAAAGTTCGTTTTGGATGGACAAAATTAGTTGAAATAGACAGTTTTTGCATGAAAACTCATTCCTGGTGGAACTTCATAGCAAAGTACAAAGTTCGTTTTGGATGGACGAATTAAGTTGGAATAGACAGTTTTTGTATGAAAACTCATTCCTGGTGGAACTTCATAGCAAAGTACAAAGTTCGTTTTGGATGGACGAATTAAGTTGAAATAGACAGTTTTTGTATGAAAACTCATTCCTGGTGGAACTTCATAGCAAAGTACAAAGTTCGTTTTGGATAGACAAAGTTAGTTGAAATAGACAGTTTTTGCATGAAAACTCATTCCTGGTGGAACTTCATAGCAAAGTACAAAGTTCGTTTTGGATGGATCAATTTAGTTGAAATAGACAGTTTTTGCATGAAAACTCATTCCTGGTGGAACTTCATAGCAAAGTACAAAGTTCGTTTTGGATGGACAAAATTAGTTGAAATAGACAGTTTTTGCATGAAAACTCATTCCTGGTGGAACTTCATAGCAAAGTACAAAGTTCGTTTTGGATGGACGAATTAAGTTGAAATAGACAGTTTTTGTATGAAAACTCATTCCTGGTGGAACTTCATAGCAAAGTACAAAGTTCGTTTTAGATGGACAAAGTTAGTTGAAATAGACAGTTTTTGCATAAAAACTCATTCCTGGTGGAACTTCATAGCAAAGTACAAAGTTCGTTTTGGATGGATCAATTTAGTTGAAATAGACAGTTTTTGTATGAAAACTCATTCCTGGTGGAACTTCATAGCAAAGTACAAAGTTCGTTTTGGATGGATCAATTTAGTTGAAATAGACAGTTTTTGCATGAAAACTCATTCCTGGTGGAACTTCATAGCAAAGTACAAAGTTCGTTTTGGATGGACAAAGTTAGTTGAAATAGACAGTTTTTGCATAAAAACTCATTCCTGGTGGAACTTCATAGCAAAGTACAAAGTTCGTTTTGGATGGATCAATTTAGTTGAAATAGACAGTTTTTGTATAAAAACTCATTCCTGGTGGAACTTCATAGCAAAGTACAAAGTTCGTTTTGGATGGATCAATTTAGTTGAAATAGACAGTTTTTGCATGAAAACTCATTCCTGGTGGAACTTCATAGCAAAGTACAAAGTTCGTTTTGGATGGACAAAGTTAGTTGAAATAGACAGTTTTTGCATGAAAACTCATTCCTGGTGGAACTTCATAGCAAAGTACAAAGTTCGTTTTGGATGGACGAATTAAGTTGAAATAGACAGTTTTTGTATGAAAACTCATTCCTGGTGGAACTTCATAGCAAAGTACAAAGTTCGTTTTAGATGGACAAAGTTAGTTGAAATAGACAGTTTTTGCATAAAAACTCATTCCTGGTGGAACTTCATAGCAAAGTACAAAGTTCGTTTTGGATGGACGAATTAAGTTGAAATAGACAGTTTTTGTATAAAAACTCATTCCTGGTGGAACTTCATAGCAAAGTACAAAGTTCGAATCAGATGGACGAATTAAGTTGAAATAGACAGTTTTTGCATGAAAACTCATTCCTGGTGGAACTTCATAGCAAAGTACAAAGTTCGTTTTAGATGGACAAAGTTAGTTGAAATAGACAGTTTTTGCATGAAAACTCATTCCTGGTGGAACTTCATAGCAAAGTACAAAGTTCGTTTTGGATGGACGAATTAAGTTGGAATAGACAGTTTTTGTATGAAAACTCATTCCTGGTGGAACTTTATAGCAAAGTACAAAGTTCGTTTTGGATGGACGAATTAAGTTGAAATAGACAGTTTTTGTATGAAAACTCATTCCTGGTGGAACTTCATAGCAAAGTACAAAGTTCGTTTTGGATGGATCAATTTAGTTGAAATAGACAGTTTTTGCATGAAAACTCATTCCTGGTGGAACTTCATAGCAAAGTACAAAGTTCGTTTTGGATGGACGAATTAAGTTGGAATAGACAGTTTTTGTATGAAAACTCATTCCTGGTGGAACTTCATAGCAAAGTACAAAGTTCGTTTTGGATGGACGAATTAAGTTGAAATAGACAGTTTTTGTATGAAAACTCATTCCTGGTGGAACTTCATAGCAAAGTACAAAGTTCGTTTTAGATGGACAAAGTTAGTTGAAATAGACAGTTTTTGCATGAAAACTCATTCCTGGTGGAACTTCATAGCAAAGTACAAAGTTCGTTTTGGATGGACAAAGTTAGTTGAAATAGACAGTTTTTGCATAAAAACTCATTCCTGGTGGAACTTCATAGCAAAGTACAAAGTTCGTTTTGGATGGATCAATTTAGTTGAAATAGACAGTTTTTGTATGAAAACTCATTCCTGGTGGAACTTCATAGCAAAGTACAAAGTTCGTTTTGGATGGATCAATTTAGTTGAAATAGACAGTTTTTGCATGAAAACTCATTCCTGGTGGAACTTCATAGCAAAGTACAAAGTTCGTTTTGGATGGATCAATTTAGTTGAAATAGACAGTTTTTGCATGAAAACTCATTCCTGGTGGAACTTCATAGCAAAGTACAAAGTTCGTTTTGGATGGACAAAGTTAGTTGAAATAGACAGTTTTTGCATAAAAACTCATTCCTGGTGGAACTTCATAGCAAAGTACAAAGTTCGTTTTGGATGGATCAATTTAGTTGAAATAGACAGTTTTTGTATGAAAACTCATTCCTGGTGGAACTTCATAGCAAAGTACAAAGTTCGTTTTGGATGGACAAAGTTAGTTGAAATAGACAGTTTTTGCATGAAAACTCATTCCTGGTGGAACTTCATAGCAAAGTACAAAGTTCGTTTTGGATGGACGAATTAAGTTGAAATAGACAGTTTTTGTATGAAAACTCATTCCTGGTGGAACTTCATAGCAAAGTACAAAGTTCGTTTTAGATGGACAAAGTTAGTTGAAATAGACAGTTTTTGCATAAAAACTCATTCCTGGTGGAACTTCATAGCAAAGTACAAAGTTCGTTTTGGATGGACGAATTAAGTTGAAATAGACAGTTTTTGTATAAAAACTCATTCCTGGTGGAACTTCATAGCAAAGTACAAAGTTCGAATCAGATGGACGAATTAAGTTGAAATAGACAGTTTTTGCATGAAAACTCATTCCTGGTGGAACTTCATAGCAAAGTACAAAGTTCGTTTTAGATGGACAAAGTTAGTTGAAATAGACAGTTTTTGCATAAAAACTCGTTCCTGGTGGAACTTCATAGCAAAGTACAAAGTTCGTTTTGGATGGATCAATTTAGTTGAAATAGACAGTTTTTGTATGAAAACTCATTCCTGGTGGAACTTCATAGCAAAGTACAAAGTTCGAATCAGATGGACGAATTAAGTTGAAATAGACAGTTTTTGCATGAAAACTCATTCCTGGTGGAACTTCATAGCAAAGTACAAAGTTCGTTTTGGATAGACAAAGTTAGTTGAAATAGACAGTTTTTGCATGAAAACTCATTCCTGGTGGAACTTCATAGCAAAGTACAAAGTTCGTTTTGGATGGATCAATTTAGTTGAAATAGACAGTTTTTGTATGAAAACTCATTCCTGGTGGAACTTCATAGCAAAGTACAAAGTTCGAATCAGATGGACGAATTAAGTTGAAATAGACAGTTTATGCATGAAAACTCATTCCTGGTGGAACTTCATAGCAAAGTACAAAGTTCGTTTTAGATGGACAAAGTTAGTTGAAATAGACAGTTTTTGCATAAAAACTCATTCCTGGTGGAACTTCATAGCAAAGTACAAAGTTCGTTTTGGATGGATCAATTTAGTTGAAATAGACAGTTTTTGTATGAAAACTCATTCCTGGTAGAACTTCATAGCAAAGTACAAAGTTCGTTTTAGATGGACAAAGTTAGTTGAAATAGACAGTTTTTGCATGAAAACTCATTCCTGGTGGAACTTCATAGCAAAGTACAAAGTTCGTTTTGGATGGATCAATTTAGTTGAAATAGACAGTTTTTGTATGAAAACTCATTCCTGGTGGAACTTCATAGCAAAGTACAAAGTTCGAATCAGATGGACGAATTAAGTTGAAATAGACAGTTTATGCATGAAAACTCATTCCTGGTGGAACTTCATAGCAAAGTACAAAGTTCGTTTTAGATGGACAAAGTTAGTTGAAATAGACAGTTTTTGCATAAAAACTCATTCCTGGTGGAACTTCATAGCAAAGTACAAAGTTCGTTTTGGATGGATCAATTTAGTTGAAATAGACAGTTTTTGTATGAAAACTCATTCCTGGTAGAACTTCATAGCAAAGTACAAAGTTCGTTTTAGATGGACAAAGTTAGTTGAAATAGACAGTTTTTGCATGAAAACTCATTCCTGGTGGAACTTCATAGCAAAGTACAAAGTTCGTTTTGGATGGACAAAGTTAGTTGAAATAGACAGTTTTTGCATAAAAACTCATTCCTGGTGGAACTTCATAGCAAAGTACAAAGTTCGTTTTGGATGGATCAATTTAGTTGAAATAGACAGTTTTTGTATGAAAACTCATTCCTGGTAGAACTTCATAGCAAAGTACAAAGTTCGTTTTAGATGGACAAAGTTAGTTGAAATAGACAGTTTTTGCATAAAAACTCATTCCTGGTGGAACTTCATAGCAAAGTACAAAGTTCGTTTTGGATGGATCAATTTAGTTGAAATAGACAGTTTTTGTATGAAAACTCATTCCTGGTAGAACTTCATAGCAAAGTACAAAGTTCGTTTTAGATGGACAAAGTTAGTTGAAATAGACAGTTTTTGCATGAAAACTCATTCCTGGTGGAACTTCATAGCAAAGTACAAAGTTCGTTTTAGATGGACAAAGTTAGTTGAAATAGACAGTTTTTGCATAAAAACTCATTCCTGGTGGAACTTCATAGCAAAGTACAAAGTTCGTTTTGGATGGATCAATTTAGTTGAAATAGACAGTTTTTGTATGAAAACTCATTCCTGGTAGAACTTCATAGCAAAGTACAAAGTTCGTTTTAGATGGACAAAGTTAGTTGAAATAGACAGTTTTTGCATGAAAACTCATTCCTGGTGGAACTTCATAGCAAAGTACAAAGTTCGTTTTGGATGGACAAAGTTAGTTGAAATAGACAGTTTTTGCATAAAAACTCATTCCTGGTGGAACTTCATAGCAAAGTACAAAGTTCGTTTTGGATGGATCAATTTAGTTGAAATAGACAGTTTTTGTATGAAAACTCATTCCTGGTGGAACTTCATAGCAAAGTACAAAGTTCGTTTTGGATGGACAAAGTTAGTTGAAATAGACAGTTTTTGCATAAAAACTCATTCCTGGTGGAACTTCATAGCAAAGTACAAAGTTCGTTTTGGATGGACAAAGTTAGTTGAAATAGACAGTTTTTGTATGAAAACTCATTCCTGGTGGAACTTCATAGCAAAGTACAAAGTTCGAATCAGATGGACGAATTAAGTTGAAATAGACAGTTTTTGCATGAAAACTCATTCCTGGTGGAACTTCATAGCAAAGTACAAAGTTCGTTTTGGATAGACAAAGTTAGTTGAAATAGACAGTTTTTGCATAAAAACTCATTCCTGGTGGAACTTCATAGCAAAGTACAAAGTTCGTTCTGGATGGATCAATTTAGTTGAAATAGACAGTTTTTGTATGAAAACTCATTCCTGGTGGAACTTCATAGCAAAGTACAAAGTTCGAATCAGATGGACGAATTAAGTTGAAATAGACAGTTTTTGTATGAAAACTCATTCCTGGTGGAACTTCATAGCAAAGTACAAAGTTCGTTTTAGATGGACAAAGTTAGTTGAAATAGACAGTTTTTGCATAAAAACTCATTCCTGGTGGAACTTCATAGCAAAGTACAAAGTTCGTTTTGGATGGATCAATTTAGTTGAAATAGACAGTTTTTGTATGAAAACTCATTCCTGGTGGAACTTCATAGCAAAGTACAAAGTTCGAATCAGATGGACGAATTAAGTTGAAATAGACAGTTTTTGCATGAAAACTCATTCCTGGTGGAACTTCATAGCAAAGTACAAAGTTCGTTTTGGATAGACAAAGTTAGTTGAAATAGACAGTTTTTGCATGAAAACTCATTCCTGGTGGAACTTCATAGCAAAGTACAAAGTTCGTTTTGGATGGATCAATTTAGTTGAAATAGACAGTTTTTGTATGAAAACTCATTCCTGGTGGAACTTCATAGCAAAGTACAAAGTTCGAATCAGATGGACGAATTAAGTTGAAATAGACAGTTTTTGCATGAAAACTCATTCCTGGTGGAACTTCATAGCAAAGTACAAAGTTCGTTTTGGATAGACAAAGTTAGTTGAAATAGACAGTTTTTGCATAAAAACTCATTCCTGGTGGAACTTCATAGCAAAGTACAAAGTTCGTTTTGGATGGATCAATTTAGTTGAAATAGACAGTTTTTGTATGAAAACTCATTCCTGGTAGAACTTCATAGCAAAGTACAAAGTTCGTTTTAGATGGACAAAGTTAGTTGAAATAGACAGTTTTTGCATGAAAACTCATTCCTGGTGGAACTTCATAGCAAAGTACAAAGTTCGTTTTGGATGGACAAAGTTAGTTGAAATAGACAGTTTTTGCATAAAAACTCATTCCTGGTGGAACTTCATAGCAAAGTACAAAGTTCGAATCAGATGGACGAATTAAGTTGAAATAGACAGTTTTTGCATGAAAACTCATTCCTGGTGGAACTTCATAGCAAAGTACAAAGTTCGTTTTAGATGGACAAAGTTAGTTGAAATAGACAGTTTTTGCATAAAAACTCATTCCTGGTGGAACTTCATAGCAAAGTACAAAGTTCGTTTTGGATGGATCAATTTAGTTGAAATAGACAGTTTTTGTATGAAAACTCATTCCTGGTGGAACTTCATAGCAAAGTACAAAGTTCGAATCAGATGGACGAATTAAGTTGAAATAGACAGTTTTTGCATGAAAACTCATTCCTGGTGGAACTTCATAGCAAAGTACAAAGTTCGTTTTGGATAGACAAAGTTAGTTGAAATAGACAGTTTTTGCATGAAAACTCATTCCTGGTGGAACTTCATAGCAAAGTACAAAGTTCGTTTTGGATGGATCAATTTAGTTGAAATAGACAGTTTTTGTATGAAAACTCATTCCTGGTGGAACTTCATAGCAAAGTACAAAGTTCGAATCAGATGGACGAATTAAGTTGAAATAGACAGTTTTTGCATGAAAACTCATTCCTGGTGGAACTTCATAGCAAAGTACAAAGTTCGTTTTGGATAGACAAAGTTAGTTGAAATAGACAGTTTTTGCATGAAAACTCATTCCTGGTGGAACTTCATAGCAAAGTACAAAGTTCGTTTTGGATGGATCAATTTAGTTGAAATAGACAGTTTTTGTATGAAAACTCATTCCTGGTAGAACTTCATAGCAAAGTACAAAGTTCGTTTTAGATGGACAAAGTTAGTTGAAATAGACAGTTTTTGCATGAAAACTCATTCCTGGTGGAACTTCATAGCAAAGTACAAAGTTCGTTTTGGATGGACAAAGTTAGTTGAAATAGACAGTTTTTGCATAAAAACTCATTCCTGGTGGAACTTCATAGCAAAGTACAAAGTTCGTTTTGGATGGATCAATTTAGTTGAAATAGACAGTTTTTGTATGAAAACTCATTCCTGGTGGAACTTCATAGCAAAGTACAAAGTTCGTTTTGGATGGACAAAGTTAGTTGAAATAGACAGTTTTTGCATGAAAACTCATTCCTGGTGGAACTTCATAGCAAAGTACAAAGTTCGTTTTGGATGGATCAATTTAGTTGAAATAGACAGTTTTTGTATGAAAACTCATTCCTGGTGGAACTTCATAGCAAAGTACAAAGTTCGAATCAGATGGACGAATTAAGTTGAAATAGACAGTTTTTGCATGAAAACTCATTCCTGGTGGAACTTCATAGCAAAGTACAAAGTTCGTTTTGGATAGACAAAGTTAGTTGAAATAGACAGTTTTTGTATGAAAACTCATTCCTGGTAGAACTTCATAGCAAAGTACAAAGTTCGTTTTGGATGGACAAAGTTAGTTGAAATAAACAGTTTTTGCATGAAAACTCATTCCTGGTGGAACTTCATAGCAAAGTACAAAGTTCGTTTTGGATAGACAAAGTTAGTTGAAATAGACAGTTTTTGCATAAAAACTCATTCCTGGTGGAACTTCATAGCAAAGTACAAAGTTCGTTTTGGATAGACAAAGTTAGTTGAAATAGACAGTTTTTGCATGAAAACTCATTCCTGGTGGAATTTCATAGCAAAGTACAAAGTTCGTTTTGGATGGATCAATTTAGTTGAAATAGACAGTTTTTGTATGAAAACTCATTCCTGGTAGAACTTCATAGCAAAGTACAAAGTTCGTTTTAGATGGACAAAGTTAGTTGAAATAGACAGTTTTTGCATGAAAACTCATTCCTGGTGGAACTTCATAGCAAAGTACAAAGTTCGTTTTGGATGGACAAAGTTAGTTGAAATAGACAGTTTTTGCATAAAAACTCATTCCTGGTGGAACTTCATAGCAAAGTACAAAGTTCGTTTTGGATGGATCAATTTAGTTGAAATAGACAGTTTTTGTATGAAAACTCATTCCTGGTGGAACTTCATAGCAAAGTACAAAGTTCGTTTTGGATGGACAAAGTTAGTTGAAATAGACAGTTTTTGCATGAAAACTCATTCCTGGTGGAACTTCATAGCAAAGTACAAAGTTCGTTTTGGATGGACAAAGTTAGTTGAAATAGACAGTTTTTGCATAAAAACTCATTCCTGGTGGAACTTCATAGCAAAGTACAAAGTTCGTTTTGGATGGATCAATTTAGTTGAAATAGACAGTTTTTGTATGAAAACTCATTCCTGGTGGAACTTCATAGCAAAGTACAAAGTTCGTTTTGGATGGACAAAGTTAGTTGAAATAGACAGTTTTTGTATGAAAACTCATTCCTGGTGGAACTTCATAGCAAAGTACAAAGTTCGTTTTGGATGGATCAATTTAGTTGAAATAGACAGTTTTTGTATGAAAACTCATTCCTGGTAGAACTTCATAGCAAAGTACAAAGTTCGTTTTAGATGGACAAAGTTAGTTGAAATAGACAGTTTTTGCATAAAAACTCATTCCTGGTGGAACTTCATAGCAAAGTACAAAGTTCGTTTTGGATGGATCAATTTAGTTGAAATAGACAGTTTTTGTATGAAAACTCATTCCTGGTAGAACTTCATAGCAAAGTACAAAGTTCGTTTTAGATGGACAAAGTTAGTTGAAATAGACAGTTTTTGCATGAAAACTCATTCCTGGTGGAACTTCATAGCAAAGTACAAAGTTCGTTTTAGATGGACAAAGTTAGTTGAAATAGACAGTTTTTGCATAAAAACTCATTCCTGGTGGAACTTCATAGCAAAGTACAAAGTTCGTTTTAGATGGACAAAGTTAGTTGAAATAGACAGTTTTTGCATCAAAACTCATTCCTGGTGGAACTTCATAGCAAAGTACAAAGTTCGTTTTGGATGGATCAATTTAGTTGAAATAGACAGTTTTTGTATGAAAACTCATTCCTGGTGGAACTTCATAGCAAAGTACAAAGTTCGTTTTGGGGGACAAAGTTAGTTGAAATAGACAGTTTTTGTATGAAAACTCATTCCTGGTGGAACTTCATAGCAAAGTACAAAGTTCGAATCAGATGGACGAATTAAGTTGAAATAGACAGTTTTTGCATGAAAACTCATTCCTGGTGGAACTTCATAGCAAAGTACAAAGTTCGTTTTGGATGGACGAATTAAGTTGAAATAGACAGTTTTTGTATGAAAACTCATTCCTGGTGGAACTTCATAGCAAAGTACAAAGTTCGTTTTGGATGGACAAAGTTAGTTGAAATAGACAGTTTTTGCATGAAAACTCATTCCTGGTGGAACTTCATAGCAAAGTACAAAGTTCGTTTTGGATGGACGAATTAAGTTGAAATAGACAGTTTTTGTATGAAAACTCATTCCTGGTGGAACTTCATAGCAAAGTACAAAGTTCGTTTTGGATGGACAAAGTTAGTTGAAATAGACAGTTTTTGCATGAAAACTCATTCCTGGTGGAACTTCATAGCAAAGTACAAAGTTCGTTTTGGATGGACGAATTAAGTTGAAATAGACAGTTTTTGTATGAAAACTCATTCCTGGTGGAACTTCATAGCAAAGTACAAAGTTCGAATCAGATGGACGAATTAAGTTGAAATTGACAGTTTTTGCATGAAAACTCATTCCTGGTGGAACTTCATAGCAAAGTACAAAGTTCGTTTTGGATGGATCAATTTAGTTGAAATAGACAGTTTTTGCATAAAAACTCATTCCTGGTGGAACTTCATAGCAAAGTACAAAGTTCGTTTTGGATGGACGAATTAAGTTGAAATAGACAGTTTTTGTATGAAAACTCATTCCTGGTGGAACTTCATAGCAAAGTACAAAGTTCGTTTTGGATAGACAAAGTTAGTTGAAATAGACAGTTTTTGCATGAAAACTCATTCCTGGTGGAACTTCATAGCAAAGTACAAAGTTCGTTTTGGATGGATCAATTTAGTTGAAATAGACAGTTTTTGCATGAAAACTCATTCCTGGTGGAACTTCATAGCAAAGTACAAAGTTCGTTTTAGATGGACAAAGTTAGTTGAAATAGACAGTTTTTGCATGAAAACTCATTCCTGGTAGAACTTCATAGCAAAGTACAAAGTTCGTTTTGGATGGACAAAGTTAGTTGAAATAGACAGTTTTTGCATAAAAACTCATTCCTGGTGGAACTTCATAGCAAAGTACAAAGTTCGTTTTGGATGGACAAAGTTAGTTGAAATAGACAGTTTTTGCATGAAAACTCATTCCTGGTGGAACTTCATAGCAAAGTACAAAGTTCGTTTTGGATGGACGAATTAAGTTGAAATAGACAGTTTTTGTATGAAAACTCATTCCTGGTGGAACTTCATAGCAAAGTACAAAGTTCGAATCAGATGGACGAATTAAGTTGAAATAGACAGTTTTTGCATGAAAACTCATTCCTGGTGGAACTTCATAGCAAAGTACAAAGTTCGTTTTAGATGGACAAAGTTAGTTGAAATAGACAGTTTTTGCATAAAAACTCATTCCTGGTGGAACTTCATAGCAAAGTACAAAGTTCGTTTTGGATGGACGAATTAAGTTGAAATAGACAGTTTTTGTATGAAAACTCATTCCTGGTGGAACTTCATAGCAAAGTACAAAGTTCGTTTTGGATAGACAAAGTTAGTTGAAATAGACAGTTTTTGCATGAAAACTCATTCCTGGTGGAACTTCATAGCAAAGTACAAAGTTCGTTTTGGATGGATCAATTTAGTTGAAATAGACAGTTTTTGCATGAAAACTCATTCCTGGTGGAACTTCATAGCAAAGTACAAAGTTCGTTTTGGATGGATCAATTTAGTTGAAATAGACAGTTCTTGCATGAAAACTCATTCCTGGTAGAACTTCATAGCAAAGTACAAAGTTCGTATCGGATGGATCAATTTAGTTGAAATAGACAGTTTTTGCATGAAAACTCATTCCTGGTGGAACTTCATAGCAAAGTACAAAGTTCGTATCGGATGGATCAATTTAGTTGAAATAGACAGTTCTTGCATGAAAACTCATTCCTGGTAGAACTTCATAGCAAAGTACAAAGTTCGTATCGGATGGACGAATTAAGTTGAAATAGACAGTTTTTGCATGAAAACTCATTCCTGGTGGAACTTCATAGCAAAGTACAAAGTTCGTTTTGGATGGACAAAGTTAGTTGAAATAGACAGTTTTTGTATGAAAACTCATTCCTGGTGGAACTTCATAGCAAAGTACAAAGTTCGTTTTAGATGGACAAAGTTAGTTGAAATAGACAGTTTTTGCATAAAAACTCATTCCTGGTGGAACTTCATAGCAAAGTACAAAGTTCGTTTTGGATGGACGAATTAAGTTGAAATAGACAGTTTTTGTATGAAAACTCATTCCTGGTGGAACTTCATAGCAAAGTACAAAGTTCGTTTTGGATAGACAAAGTTAGTTGAAATAGACAGTTTTTGCATGAAAACTCATTCCTGGTGGAACTTCATAGCAAAGTACAAAGTTCGTTTTGGATGGATCAATTTAGTTGAAATAGACAGTTTTTGCATGAAAACTCATTCCTGGTGGAACTTCATAGCAAAGTACAAAGTTCGTTTTAGATGGACAAAGTTAGTTGAAATAGACAGTTTTTGCATGAAAACTCATTCCTGGTGGAACTTCATAGCAAAGTACAAAGTTCGTTTTGGATGGATCAATTTAGTTGAAATAGACAGTTTTTGTATGAAAACTCATTCCTGGTGGAACTTCATAGCAAAGTACAAAGTTCGTATCGGATGGATCAATTTAGTTGAAATAGACAGTTCTTGCATAAAAACTCATTCCTGGTAGAACTTCATAGCAAAGTACAAAGTTCGTATCGGATGGACGAATTAAGTTGAAATAGACAGTTTTTGCATGAAAACTCATTCCTGGTGGAACTTCATAGCAAAGTACAAAGTTCGTTTTGGATGGATCAATTTAGTTGAAATAGACAGTTTTTGCATGAAAACTCATTCCTGGTGGAACTTCATAGCAAAGTACAAAGTTCGTATCGGATGGATCAATTTAGTTTAAATAGACAGTTCTTGCATGAAAACTCATTCCTGGTAGAACTTCATAGCAAAGTACAAAGTTCGTATCGGATGGACGAATTAAGTTGAAATAGACAGTTTTTGCATGAAAATTCATTCCTGGTGGAACTTCATAGCAAAGTACAAAGTTCGTTTTGGATGAATCAATTTAGTTGAAATAGACAGTTTTTGCATGTAAACTCATTCCTGGTGGAACTTCATAGCAAAGTACAAAGTTCGTTTTGGATGGACAAAGTTAGTTGAAATAGACAGTTTTTGCATGAAAACTCATTCCTGGTGGAACTTCATAGCAAAGTACAAAGCTCGTTTTGGATGGATCAATTTAGTTGAAATAGACAGTTTTTGCATGAAAACTCATTCCTGGTGGAACTTCATAGCAAAGTACAAAGTTCGTTTTGGATGGATCAATTTAGTTGAAATAGACAGTTTTTGCATGAAAACTCATTCCTGGTGGAACTTCATAGCAAAGTACAAAGTTCGTTTTGGATGGACAAAGTTAGTTGAAATAGACAGTTTTTGCATGAAAACTCATTCCTGGTGGAACTTCATAGCAAAGTACAAAGTTCGTTTTGGATGGACAAAGTTAGTTGAAATAGACAGTTTTTGCATGAAAACTCATTCCTGTTGGAACTTCATAGCAAAGTACAAAGCTCGTTTTGGATGGATCAATTTAGTTGAAATAGACAGTTTTTGCATGAAAACTCATTCCTGGTGGAACTTCATAGCAAAGTACAAAGTTCGTTTTGGATGGATCAATTTAGTTGAAATAGACAGTTTTTGCATGAAAACTCATTCCTGGTGGAACTTCATAGCAAAGTACAAAGTTCGTTTTGGATGGATCAATTTAGTTGAAATAGACAGTTTTTGCATGAAAACTCATTCCTGGTGGAACTTCATAGCAAAGTACAAAGTTCGTTTTGGATGGATCAATTTAGTTGAAATAGACAGTTTTTGCATGAAAACTCATTCCTGGTGGAACTTCATAGCAAAGTACAAAGCTCGTTTTGGATGGATCAATTTAGTTGAAATAGACAGTTTTTGCATGAAAACTCATTCCTGGTGGAACTTCATAGCAAAGTACAAAGTTCGTTTTGGATGGATCAATTTAGTTGAAATAGACAGTTTTTGCATAAAAACTCATTCCTGGTGGAACTTCATAGCAAAGTACAAAGTTCGTTTTGGATGGACAAAGTTAGTTGAAATAGACAGTTTTTGCATGAAAACTCATTCCTGGTGGAACTTCATAGCAAAGTACAAAGTTCGTTTTGGATGGATCAATTTAGTTGAAATAGACAGTTTTTGCATGAAAACTCATTCCTGGTGGAACTTCATAGCAAAGTACAAAGTTCGTTTTGGATGGATCAATTTAGTTGAAATAGACAGTTTTTGCATGAAAACTCATTCCTGGTGGAACTTCATAGCAAAGTACAAAGTTCGTTTTGGATGGACAAAGTTAGTTGAAATAGACAGTTTTTGCATGAAAACTCATTCCTGGTGGAACTTCATAGCAAAGTACAAAGTTTGTTTTGGATGGATCAATTTAGTTGAAATAGACAGTTTTTGCATGAAAACTCATTCCTGGTGGAACTTCATAGCAAAGTACAAAGTTCGTTTTGGATGGACAAAGTTAGTTGAAATAGACAGTTTTTGCATGAAAACTCATTCCTGTTGGAACTTCATAGCAAAGTACAAAGCTCGTTTTGGATGGATCAATTTAGTCGAAATAGACAGTTTTTGCATGAAAACTCATTCCTGGTGGAACTTCATAGCAAAGTACAAAGTTCGTTTTGGATGGATCAATTTAGTTGAAATAGACAGTTTTTGCATACAAACTCATTCCTGGTGGAACTTCATAGCAAAGTACAAAGTTCGTTTTGGATGGACAAAGTTAGTTGAAATAGACAGTTTTTGCATGAAAACTCATTCCTGGTGGAACTTCATAGCAAAGTACAAAGTTCGTTTTGGATGGATCAATTTAGTTGAAATAGACAGTTTTTGCATGAAAACTCATTCCTGGTGGAACTTCATAGCAAAGTACAAAGTTCGTTTTGGATGGATCAATTTAGTTGAAATAGACAGTTTTTGCATGAAAACTCATTCCTGGTGGAACTTCATAGCAAAGTACAAAGTTCGTTTTGGATGGATCAATTTAGTTGAAATAGACAGTTTTTGCATGAAAACTCATTCCTGGTGGAACTTCATAGCAAAGTACAAAGTTCGTTTTGGATGGATCAATTTAGTTGAAATAGACAGTTTTTGCATGAAAACTTATTCCTGGTGGAACTTCATAGCAAAGTACAAAGTTCGTTTTGGATGGACAAAGTTAGTTGGAATAGACAGTTTTTGCATGAAAACTCATTCCTGGTGGAACTTCATAGCAAAGTACAAAGTTCGTTTTGGATGGATCAATTAAGTTGAAATAGACAGTTTTTGTATGAAAACTCATTCCTGGTGGAACTTCATAGCAAAGTACAAAGTTCGAATCAGATGGACAAAGTTAGTTGAAATAGACAGTTTTTGCATGAAAACTCATTCCTGGTGGAACTTCATAGCAAAGTACAAAGTTCGTTTTGGATGGACAAAGTTAGTTGAAATAGACAGTTTTTGCATGAAAACTCATTCCTGGTGGAACTTCATAGCAAAGTACAAAGTTCGTTTTGGATGGATCAATTTAGTTGAAATAGACAGTTTTTGCATAAAAACTCATTCCTGGTGGAACTTCATAGCAAAGTACAAAGTTCGTTTTGGATGGATCAATTTAGTTGAAATAGACAGTTTTTGCATGAAAACTTATTCCTGGTGGAACTTCATAGCAAAGTACAAAGTTCGTTTTGGATGGACAAAGTTAGTTGAAATAGACAGTTTTTGCATGAAAACTCATTCCTGGTGGAACTTCATAGCAAAGTACAAAGTTCGTTTTGGATGGATCAATTAAGTTGAAATAGACAGTTTTTGTATGAAAACTCATTCCTGGTGGAACTTCATAGCAAAGTACAAAGTTCGAATCAGATGGACAAAGTTAGTTGAAATAGACAGTTTTTGCATGAAAACTCATTCCTGGTGGAACTTCATAGCAAAGTACAAAGTTCGTTTTGGATGGACAAAGTTAGTTGAAATAGACAGTTTTTGCATGAAAACTCATTCCTGGTGGAACTTCATAGCAAAGTACAAAGTTTGTTTTGGATGGACGAATTAAGTTGAAATAGACAGTTTTTGTATGAAAACTCATTCCTGGTGGAACTTCATAGCAAAGTACAAAGTTCGTTTTGGATGGACAAAGTTAGTTGAAATAGACAGTTTTTGCATGAAAACTCATTCCTGGTGGAACTTCATAGCAAAGTAAAAAGTTCGTTTTGGATGGATCAATTTAGTTGAAATAGACAGTTTTTGCATGAAAACTTATTCCTGGTGGAACTTCATAGCAAAGTACAAAGTTCGTTTTGGATGGACAAAGTTAGTTGAAATAGACAGTTTTTGCATGAAAACTCATTCCTGGTGGAACTTCATAGCAAAGTACAAAGTTCGTTTTGGATGGACGAATTAAGTTGAAATAGACAGTTTTTGTATGAAAACTCATTCCTGGTGGAACTTCATAGCAAAGTACAAAGTTTGTTTTGGATGGACGAATTAAGTTGAAATAGACAGTTTTTGTATGAAAACTCATTCCTGGTGGAACTTCATAGCAAAGTACAAAGTTCGTTTTGGATGGACAAAGTTAGTTGAAATAGACAGTTTTTGCATGAAAACTCATTCCTGGTGGAACTTCATAGCAAAGTAAAAAGTTCGTTTTGGATGGATCAATTTAGTTGAAATAGACAGTTTTTGCATGAAAACTCATTCCTGGTGGAACTTCATAGCAAAGTACAAAGTTTGTTTTGGATGGACGAATTAAGTTGAAATAGACAGTTTTTGTATGAAAACTCATTCCTGGTGGAACTTCATAGCAAAGTACAAAGTTCGTTTTGGATGGACAAAGTTAGTTGAAATAGACAGTTTTTGCATGAAAACTCATTCCTGGTGGAACTTCATAGCAAAGTACAAAGTTCGTTTTGGATGGACGAATTAAGTTGAAATAGACAGTTTTTGTATGAAAACTCATTCCTGGTGGAACTTCATAGCAAAGTACAAAGTTCGTTTTGGATGGACGAATTAAGTTGAAATAGACAGTTTTTGTATGAAAACTCATTCCTGGTGGAACTTCATAGCAAAGTACAAAGTTCGAATCAGATGGACGAATTAAGTTGAAATAGACAGTTTTTGTATGAAAACTCATTCCTGGTGGAACTTCATAGCAAAGTAAAAAGTTCGTTTTGGATGGATCAATTTAGTTGAAATAGACAGTTTTTGCATGAAAACTCATTCCTGGTGGAACTTCATAGCAAAGTAAAAAGTTCGTTTTGGATGGATCAATTTAGTTGAAATAGACAGTTTTTGCATGAAAACTCATTCCTGGTGGAACTTCATAGCAAAGTACAAAGTTTGTTTTGGATGGACGAATTAAGTTGAAATAGACAGTTTTTGCATGAAAACTCATTCCTGGTGGAACTTCATAGCAAAGTACAAAGTTTGTTTTGGATGGACGAATTAAGTTGAAATAGACAGTTTTTGTATGAAAACTCATTCCTGGTGGAACTTCATAGCAAAGTAAAAAGTTCGTTTTGGATGGATGAATTTAGTTGAAATAGACAGTTTTTGCATGAAAACTCATTCCTGGTGGAACTTCATAGCAAAGTACAAAGTTCGTTTTGGATGGACGAATTAAGTTGAAATAGACAGTTTTTGTATGAAAACTCATTCCTGGTGGAACTTCATAGCAAAGTACAAAGTTCGTTTTGGATGGACAAAGTTAGTTGAAATAGACAGTTTTTGCATGAAAACTCATTCCTGGTGGAACTTCATAGCAAAGTACAAAGTTCGTTTTGGATGGACAAAGTTAGTTGAAATAGACAGTTTTTGCATGAAAACTCATTCCTGTTGGAACTTCATAGCAAAGTACAAAGCTCGTTTTGGATGGATCAATTTAGTCGAAATAGACAGTTTTTGCATGAAAACTCATTCCTGGTGGAACTTCATAGCAAAGTACAAAGTTCGTTTTGGATGGACGAATTAAGTTGAAATAGACAGTTTTTGTATGAAAACTCATTCCTGGTGGAACTACATAGCAAAGTACAAAGTTCGTTTTGGATGGACGAATTAAGTTGAAATAGACAGTTTTTGTATGAAAACTCATTCCTGGTGGAACTTCATAGCAAAGTACAAAGTTCGTTTTGGATGGACAAAGTTAGTTGAAATAGACAGTTTTTGCATGAAAACTCATTCCTGGTGGAACTTCATAGCAAAGTACAAAGTTCGTTTTGGATGGACGAATTAAGTTGAAATAGACAGTTTTTGTATGAAAACTCATTCCTGGTAGAACTTCATAGTAAAGTACAAAGTTCGTTTTAGATGGACAAAATTAGTTGAAATAGACAGTTTTTGCATGAAAACTCATTCCTGGTGGAACTTCATAGCAAAGTACAAAGTTCGTTTTGGATGGATCAATTTAGTTGAAATAGACAGTTTTTGCATGAAAACTCATTCCTGGTGGAACTTCATAGCAAAGTACAAAGTTCGTTTTGGATGGACAAAGTTAGTTGAAATAGACAGTTTTTGCATGAAAACTCATTCCTGGTGGAACTTCATAGCAAAGTACAAAGTTCGTTTTGGATGGATCAATTTAGTTGAAATAGACAGTTTTTGCATGAAAACTCATTCCTGGTGGAACTTCATAGCAAAGTACAAAGTTCGTTTTGGATGGATCAATTTAGTTGAAATAGACAGTTTTTGCATGAAAACTCATTCCTGGTGGAACTTCATAGCAAAGTACAAAGTTCGTTTTGGATGGACAAAGTTAGTTGAAATAGACAGTTTTTGCATGAAAACTCATTCCTGGTGGAACTTCATAGCAAAGTACAAAGTTCGTTTTGGATGGATCAATTTAGTTGAAATAGACAGTTTTTGCATGAAAACTCATTCCTGGTGGAACTTCATAGCAAAGTACAAAGTTCGTTTTGGATGGATCAATTTAGTTGAAATAGACAGTTTTTGCATGAAAACTCATTCCTGGTGGAACTTCATAGCAAAGTACAAAGTTCGTTTTGGATGGATCAATTTAGTTGAAATAGACAGTTTTTGCATGAAAACTCATTCCTGGTGGAACTTCATAGCAAAGTACAAAGCTCGTTTTGGATGGATCAATTTAGTTGAAATAGACAGTTTTTGCATGAAAACTCATTCCTGGTGGAACTTCATAGCAAAGTACAAAGTTCGTTTTGGATGGATCAATTTAGTTGAAATAGACAGTTTTTGCATAAAAACTCATTCCTGGTGGAACTTCATAGCAAAGTACAAAGTTCGTTTTGGATGGACAAAGTTAGTTGAAATAGACAGTTTTTGCATGAAAACTCATTCCTGGTGGAACTTCATAGCAAAGTACAAAGTTCGTTTTGGATGGACAAAGTTAGTTGAAATAGACAGTTTTTGCATGAAAACTCATTCCTGGTGGAACTTCATAGCAAAGTACAAAGCTCGTTTTGGATGGATCAATTTAGTTGAAATAGACAGTTTTTGCATGAAAACTCATTCCTGGTGGAACTTCATAGCAAAGTACAAAGTTCGTTTTGGATGGATCAATTTAGTTGAAATAGACAGTTTTTGCATGAAAACTCATTCCTGGTGGAACTTCATAGCAAAGTACAAAGTTCGTTTTGGATGGATCAATTTAGTTGAAATAGACAGTTTTTGCATGAAAACTCATTCCTGGTGGAACTTCATAGCAAAGTACAAAGTTCGTTTTGGATGGATCAATTTAGTTGAAATAGACAGTTTTTGCATGAAAACTCATTCCTGGTGGAACTTCATAGCAAAGTACAAAGTTCGTTTTGGATGGACAAAGTTAGTTGAAATAGACAGTTTTTGCATGAAAACTCATTCCTGGTGGAACTTCATAGCAAAGTACAAAGCTCGTTTTGGATGGATCAATTTAGTTGAAATAGACAGTTTTTGCATGAAAACTCATTCCTGGTGGAACTTCATAGCAAAGTACAAAGCTCGTTTTGGATGGATCAATTTAGTTGAAATAGACAGTTTTTGCATGAAAACTCATTCCTGGTGGAACTTCATAGCAAAGTACAAAGTTCGTTTTGGATGGACAAAGTTAGTTAAAATAGACAGTTTTTGCATGAAAACTCATTCCTGGTGGAACTTCATAGCAAAGTAAAAAGTTCGTTTTGGATGGATCAATTTAGTTGAAATAGACAGTTTTTGCATGAAAACTCATTCCTGGTGGAACTTCATAGCAAAGTACAAAGTTCGTTTTGGATGGACGAATTAAGTTGAAATAGACAGTTTTTGTATGAAAACTCATTCCTGGTGGAACTTCATAGCAAAGTACAAAGTTCGAATCAGATGGACGAATTAAGTTGAAATAGACAGTTTTTGCATGAAAACTCATTCCTGGTGGAACTTCATAGCAAAGTACAAAGTTCGTTTTGGATGGACAAAGTTAGTTGAAATAGACAGTTTTTGCATGAAAACTCATTCCTGTTGGAACTTCATAGCAAAGTACAAAGCTCGTTTTGGATGGATCAATTTAGTTGAAATAGACAGTTTTTGCATGAAAACTCATTCCTGGTGGAACTTCATAGCAAAGTACAAAGTTCGTTTTGGATGGATCAATTTAGTTGAAATAGACAGTTTTTGCATGAAAACTCATTCCTGGTGGAACTTCATAGCAAAGTACAAAGTTCGTTTTGGATGGACAAAGTTAGTTGAAATAGACAGTTTTTGCATAAAAACTCATTCCTGGTGGAACTTCATAGCAAAGTACAAAGTTCGTTTTGGATGGACAAAGTTAGTTGAAATAGACAGTTTTTGCATAAAAACTCATTCCTGGTGGAACTTCATAGCAAAGTACAAAGTTCGTTTTGGATGGACAAAATTAGTTGAAATAGACAGTTTTTGCATGAAAACTCATTCCTGGTGGAACTTCATAGCAAAGTACAAAGTTCGTTTTGGATGGATCAATTTAGTTGAAATAGACAGTTTTTGCATGAAAACTCATTCCTGGTGGAACTTCATAGCAAAGTACAAAGTTCGTTTTGGATGGACAAAGTTAGTTGAAATAGACAGTTTTTGCATAAAAACTCATTCCTGGTGGAACTTCATAGCAAAGTACAAAGTTCGTTTTGGATGGATCAATTTAGTTGAAATAGACAGTTTTTGCATGAAAACTCATTCCTGGTGGAACTTCATAGCAAAGTACAAAGTTCGTTTTGGATGGATCAATTTAGTTGAAATAGACAGTTTTTGCATGAAAACTCATTCCTGGTGGAACTTCATAGCAAAGTACAAAGTTCGTTTTGGATGGACAAAGTTAGTTGAAAGAGACAGTTTTTGCATAAAAACTCATTCCTGGTGGAACTTCATAGCAAAGTACAAAGTTCGTTTTGGATGGACAAAGTTAGTTGAAATAGACAGTTTTTGCATAAAAACTCATTCCTGGTGGAACTTCATAGCAAAGTACAAAGTTCGTTTTGGATGGATCAATTTAGTTGAAATAGACAGTTTTTGCATGAAAACTCATTCCTGGTGGAACTTCATAGCAAAGTACAAAGTTCGTTTTGGATGGATCAATTTAGTTGAAATAGACAGTTTTTGCATAAAAACTCATTCCTAGTGGAACTTCATAGCAAAGTACAAAGTTCGTTTTGGATGGATCAATTTAGTTGAAATAGACAGTTTTTGCATGAAAACTCATTCCTGGTGGAACTTCATAGCAAAGTACAAAGTTCGTTTTGGATGGACGAATTAAGTTGAAATAGACAGTTTTTGTATGAAAACTCATTCCTGGTGGAACTTCATAGCAAAGTACAAAGTTCGAATCAGATGGACGAATTAAGTTGAAATAGACAGTTTTTGCATGAAAACTCATTCCTGGTGGAACTTCATAGCAAAGTACGAAGTTCGTTTTGGATGGATCAATTTAGTTGAAATAGACAGTTTTTGCATGAAAACTCATTCCTGGTGGAACTTCATAGCAAAGTACAAAGTTCGTTTTGGATGGACAAAGTTAGTTGAAATAGACAGTTTTTGCATGAAAACTCATTCCTGGTGGAACTTCATAGCAAAGTACAAAGTTCGTTTTGGATGGACAAAGTTAGTTGAAATAGACAGTTTTTGCATAAAAACTCATTCCTGGTGGAACTTCATAGCAAAGTACAAAGTTCGTTTTGGATGGACAAAGTTAGTTGAAATAGACAGTTTTTGCATAAAAACTCATTCCTGGTGGAACTTCATAGCAAAGTACAAAGTTCGTTTTGGATGGATCAATTTAGTTGAAATAGACAGTTTTTGCATGAAAACTCATTCCTGGTGGAACTTCATAGCAAAGTACAAAGTTCGTTTTGGATGGACAAAGTTAGTTGAAATAGACAGTTTTTGCATGAAAACTCATTCCTGGTGGAACTTCATAGCAAAGTACAAAGTTCGTTTTGGATGGATCAATTTAGTTGAAATAGACAGTTTTTGCATGAAAACTCATTCCTGGTGGAACTTCATAGCAAAGTACAAAGTTCGTTTTGGATGGACAAAGTTAGTTGAAATAGACAGTTTTTGCATGAAAACTCATTCCTGGTGGAACTTCATAGCAAAGTACAAAGTTCGTTTTGGATGGACGAATTAAGTTGAAATAGACAGTTTTTGCATGAAAACTCATTCCTGGTGGAACTTCATAGCAAAGTACAAAGTTCGTTTTGGATGGATCAATTTAGTTGAAATAGACAGTTTTTGCATGAAAACTCATTCCTGGTGGAACTTCATAGCAAAGTAAAAAGTTCGTTTTGGATGGATCAATTTAGTTGAAATAGACAGTTTTTGCATGAAAACTCATTCCTGGTGGAACTTCATAGCAAAGTACAAAGTTCGTTTTGGATGGACGAATTAAGTTGAAATAGACAGTTTTTGTATGAAAACTCATTCCTGGTGGAACTTCATAGCAAAGTACAAAGTTCGTTTTGGATGGATCAATTTAGTTGAAATAGACAGTTTTTGCATGAAAACTCATTCCTGGTGGAACTTCATAGCAAAGTACAAAGTTCGTTTTGGATGGACAAAGTTAGTTGAAATAGACAGTTTTTGCATGAAAACTCATTCCTGGTGGAACTTCATAGCAAAGTACAAAGTTCGTTTTGGATGGACGAATTAAGTTGAAATAGACAGTTTTTGCATGAAAACTCATTCCTGGTGGAACTTCATAGCAAAGTACAAAGTTCGTTTTGGATGGATCAATTTAGTTGAAATAGACAGTTTTTGCATGAAAACTCATTCCTGGTGGAACTTCATAGCAAAGTAAAAAGTTCGTTTTGGATGGATCAATTTAGTTGAAATAGACAGTTTTTGCATGAAAACTCATTCCTGGTGGAACTTCATAGCAAAGTACAAAGTTCGTTTTGGATGGATCAATTTAGTTGAAATAGACAGTTTTTGCATAAAAACTCATTCCTAGTGGAACTTCATAGCAAAGTACAAAGTTCGTTTTGGATGGATCAATTTAGTTGAAATAGACAGTTTTTGCATGAAAACTCATTCCTGGTGGAACTTCATAGCAAAGTACAAAGTTCGTTTTGGATGGACGAATTAAGTTGAAATAGACAGTTTTTGCATGAAAACTCATTCCTGGTGGAACTTCATAGCAAAGTACAAAGTTCGAATCAGATGGACGAATTAAGTTGAAATAGACAGTTTTTGCATGAAAACTCATTCCTGGTGGAACTTCATAGCAAAGTACAAAGTTCGTTTTGGATGGACAAAGTTAGTTGAAATAGACAGTTTTTGCATGAAAACTCATTCCTGGTGGAACTTCATAGCAAAGTACAAAGTTCGTTTTGGATGGACAAAGTTAGTTGAAATAGACAGTTTTTGCATAAAAACTCATTCCTGGTGGAACTTCATAGCAAAGTACAAAGTTCGTTTTGGATGGATCAATTTAGTTGAAATAGACAGTTTTTGCATGAAAACTCATTCCTGGTGGAACTTCATAGCAAAGTACAAAGTTCGTTTTGGATGGACAAAGTTAGTTGAAATAGACAGTTTTTGCATAAAAACTCATTCCTGGTGGAACTTCATAGCAAAGTACAAAGTTCGTTTTGGATGGATCAATTTAGTTGAAATAGACAGTTTTTGCATGAAAACTCATTCCTGGTGGAACTTCATAGCAAAGTACAAAGTTCGTTTTGGATGGACAAAGTTAGTTGAAATAGACAGTTTTTGCATGAAAACTCATTCCTGGTGGAACTTCATAGCAAAGTACAAAGTTCGTTTTGGATGGACGAATTAAGTTGAAATAGACAGTTTTTGCATGAAAACTCATTCCTGGTGGAACTTCATAGCAAAGTACAAAGTTCGTTTTGGATGGATCAATTTAGTTGAAATAGACAGTTTTTGCATGAAAACTCATTCCTGGTGGAACTTCATAGCAAAGTAAAAAGTTCGTTTTGGATGGATCAATTTAGTTGAAATAGACAGTTTTTGCATGAAAACTCATTCCTGGTGGAACTTCATAGCAAAGTACAAAGTTCGTTTTGGATGGACGAATTAAGTTGAAATAGACAGTTTTTGTATGAAAACTCATTCCTGGTGGAACTTCATAGCAAAGTACAAAGTTCGAATCAGATGGACGAATTAAGTTGAAATAGACAGTTTTTGCATGAAAACTCATTCCTGTTGTAACTTCATAGCAAAGTACAAAGCTCGTTTTGGATGGATCAATTTAGTTGAAAGAGACAGTTTTTGCATGAAAACTCATTCCTGGTGGAACTTCATAGCAAAGTACAAAGTTCGTTTTGGATGGATCAATTTAGTTGAAATAGACAGTTTTTGCATGAAAACTCATTCCTGGTGGAACTTCATAGCAAAGTACAAAGTTCGTTTTGGATGGACAAAGTTAGTTGAAATAGACAGTTTTTGCATGAAAACTCATTCCTGGTGGAACTTCATAGCAAAGTACAAAGTTCGTTTTGGATGGACAAAGTTAGTTGAAATAGACAGTTTTTGCATGAAAACTCATTCCTGTTGGAACTTCATAGCAAAGTACAAAGCTCGTTTTGGATGGATCAATTTAGTTGAAATAGACAGTTTTTGCATGAAAACTCATTCCTGGTGGAACTTCATAGCAAAGTACAAAGTTCGTTTTGGATGGACAAAGTTAGTTGAAATAGACAGTTTTTGCATGAAAACTCATTCCTGGTGGAACTTCATAGCAAAGTACAAAGTTCGTTTTGGATGGACAAAGTTAGTTGAAATAGACAGTTTTTGCATGAAAACTCATTCCTGTTGGAACTTCATAGCAAAGTACAAAGCTCGTTTTGGATGGATCAATTTAGTTGAAATAGACAGTTTTTGCATGAAAACTCATTCCTGGTGGAACTTCATAGCAAAGTACAAAGTTCGTTTTGGATGGACAAAGTTAGTTGAAATAGACAGTTTTTGCATGAAAACTCATTCCTGGTGGAACTTCATAGCAAAGTACAAAGTTCGTTTTGGATGGACAAAGTTAGTTGAAATAGACAGTTTTTGCATGAAAACTCATTCCTGTTGGAACTTCATAGCAAAGTACAAAGCTCGTTTTGGATGGATCAATTTAGTTGAAATAGACAGTTTTTGCATGAAAACTCATTCCTGGTGGAACTTCATAGCAAAGTACAAAGTTCGTTTTGGATGGACAAAGTTAGTTGAAATAGACAGTTTTTGCATGAAAACTCATTCCTGTTGGAACTTCATAGCAAAGTACAAAGTTCGTTTTGGATGGACAAAGTTAGTTGAAATAGACAGTTTTTGCATGAAAACTCATTCCTGGTGGAACTTCATAGCAAAGTACAAAGTTCGTTTTGGATGGATCAATTTAGTTGAAATAGACAGTTTTTGCATGAAAACTCATTCCTGGTGGAACTTCATAGCAAAGTACAAAGTTCGTTTTGGATGGACAAAGTTAGTTGAAATAGACAGTTTTTGCATGAAAACTCATTCCTGGTGGAACTTCATAGCAAAGTACAAAGTTCGTTTTGGATGGACAAAGTTAGTTGAAATAGACAGTTTTTGCATGAAAACTCATTCCTGTTGGAACTTCATAGCAAAGTACAAAGCTCGTTTTGGATGGATCAATTTAGTTGAAATAGACAGTTTTTGCATGAAAACTCATTCCTGGTGGAACTTCATAGCAAAGTACAAAGTTCGTTTTGGATGGACAAAGTTAGTTGAAATAGACAGTTTTTGCATGAAAACTCATTCCTGGTGGAACTTCATAGCAAAGTACAAAGTTCGTTTTGGATGGACAAAGTTAGTTGAAATAGACAGTTTTTGCATGAAAACTCATTCCTGGTGGAACTTCATAGCAAAGTACAAAGTTCGTTTTGGATGGATCAATTTAGTTGAAATAGACAGTTTTTGCATGAAAACTCATTCCTGGTGGAACTTCATAGCAAAGTACAAAGTTCGTTTTGGATGGACAAAGTTAGTTGAAATAGACAGTTTTTGCATGAAAACTCATTCCTGGTGGAACTTCATAGCAAAGAACAAAGTTCGTTTTGGATGGACAAAGTTAGTTGAAATAGACAGTTTTTGTATGAAAACTCATTCCTGGTGGAACTTCATAGCAAAGTACAAAGTTCGTTTTGGATGGACAAAGTTAGTTGAAATAGACAGTTTTTGCATGAAAACTCATTCCTGTTGGAACTTCATAGCAAAGTACAAAGCTCGTTTTGGATGGATCAATTTAGTTGAAGTAGACAGTTTTTGCATGAAAACTCATTCCTGGTGGAACTTCATAGCAAAGTACAAAGTTCGTTTTGGATGGACAAAGTTAGTTGAAATAGACAGTTTTTGCATGAAAACTCATTCCTGGTGGAACTTCATAGCAAAGTACAAAGTTCGTTTTGGATGGACAAAGTTAGTTGAAATAGACAGTTTTTGCATGAAAACTCATTCCTGGTGGAACTTCATAGCAAAGAACAAAGTTCGTTTTGGATGGATCAATTTAGTTGAAATAGACAGTTTTTGCATGAAAACTCATTCCTGGTGGAACTTCATAGCAAAGTACAAAGTTCGTTTTGGATGGATCAATTTAGTTGAAATAGACAGTTTTTGCATGAAAACTCATTCCTGGTGGAACTTCATAGCAAAGTACAAAGTTCGTTTTGGATGGATCAATTTTGTTAAAATAGACAGTTTTTGCATGAAAACTCATTCCTGGTGGAACTTCATAGCAAAGTACAAAGTTCGTTTTGGATGGACAAAGTTAGTTGAAATAGACAGTTTTTGCATGAAAACTCATTCCTGGTGGAACTTCATAGCAAAGTACAAAGTTCGTTTTGGATGGATCAATTTAGTTAAAATAGACAGTTTTTGCATGAAAACTCATTCCTGGTGGAACTTCATAGCAAAGTACAAAGTTCGTTTTGGATGGATCAATTTAGTTGAAATAGACAGTTTTTACATGAAAACTCATTCCTGGTGGAACTTCATAGCAAAGTACAAAGTTCGTTTTAGATGGACAAAGTTAGTTGAAATAGACAGCTTTTGCATGAAAACTCATTCCTGGTGGAACTTCATAGCAAAGAACAAAGTTCGTTTTGGATGGATCAATTTAGTTAAAATAGACAGTTTTTGCATGAAAACTCATTCCTGGTGGAACTTCATAGCAAAGTACAAAGTTCGTATCGGATGGACGAATTAAGTTGAAATAGACAGTTCTTGCATGAAAACTCATTCCTGGTGGAACTTCATAGCAAAGTACAAAGTTCGAATCAGATGGACGAATTAAGTTGAAAAAGACAATTTTTGCATGAAAACTCATTCCTGGTGGAACTTCATAGCAAAGTACAAAGTTCGTTTTAGATGGACAAAGTTAGTTGAAATAGACAGCTTTTGCATAAAAACTCATTCCTGGTGGAACTTCATAGCAAAGTACAAAGTTCGTTTTGGATGGACAAAGTTAGTTAAAATAGACAGTTCTTGCATGAAAACTCATTCCTGGTAGAACTTCATAGCAAAGTACAAAGTTCGTTTTGGATGGATCAATTTAGTTCAAATAGACAGTTTTTGCATGAAAACTCATTCCTGGTGGAACTTCATAGCAAAGTACAAAGTTCGTTTTGGATGGATCAATTTAGTTGAAATAGACAGTTTTTGCATGAAAACTCATTCCTGGTGGAACTTCATAGCAAAGTACAAAGTTCGTTTTGGATGGACAAAGTTAGTTGAAATAGACAGTTTTTGCATGAAAACTCATTCCTGGTGGAACTTCATAGCAAAGAACAAAGTTCGTTTTGGATGGATCAATTTAGTTAAAATAGACAGTTTTTGCATGAAAACTCATTCCTGGTGGAACTTCATAGCAAAGTACAAAGTTCGTTTTGGATGGACAAAGTTAGTTGAAATAGACAGTTCTTGCATGAAAACTCATTCCTGGTAGAACTTCATAGCAAAGTACAAAGTTCGTTTTGGATGGATCAATTTAGTTGAAATAGACAGTTTTTGCATGAAAACTCATTCCTGGTGGAACTTCATAGCAAAGTACAAAGTTCGTTTTGGATGGATCAATTTAGTTGAAATAGACAGTTTTTGCATGAAAACTCATTCCTGGTGGAACTTCATAGCAAAGTACAAAGTTCGTTTTGGATGGACAAAGTTAGTTGAAATAGACAGTTCTTGCATGAAAACTCATTCCTGGTAGAACTTCATAGCAAAGTACAAAGTTCGTTTTGGATGGATCAATTTAGTTGAAATAGACAGTTTTTGCATGAAAACTCATTCCTGGTAGAACTTCATAGCAAAGTACAAAGTTCGTTTTAGATGGACAAAGTTAGTTGAAATAGACAGTTTTTGCATGAAAACTCATTCCTGGTGGAACTTCATAGCAAAGTACAAAGTTCGTTTTGGATGGATCAATTTAGTTAAAATAGACAGTTTTTGCATGAAAACTCATTCCTGGTGGAACTTCATAGCAAAGTACAAAGTTCGTTTTGGATGGATCAATTTAGTTGAAATAGACAGTTTTTGCATGAAAACTCATTCCTGGTGGAACTTCATAGCAAAGAACAAAGTTCGTTTTGGATGGATCAATTTAGTTAAAATAGACAGTTTTTGCATGAAAACTCATTCCTGGTGGAACTTCATAGCAAAGTACAAAGTTCGTTTTGGATGGACAAAGTTAGTTGAAATAGACAGTTCTTGCATGAAAACTCATTCCTGGTAGAACTTCATAGCAAAGTACAAAGTTCGTTTTGGATGGATCAATTTAGTTGAAATAGACAGTTTTTGCATGAAAACTCATTCCTGGTGGAACTTCATAGCAAAGTACAAAGTTCGTTTTGGATGGATCAATTTAGTTAAAATAGACAGTTTTTGCATGAAAACTCATTCCTGGTGGAACTTCATAGCAAAGTACAAAGTTCGTTTTGGATGGACAAAGTTAGTTGAAATAGACAGTTTTTGCATGAAAACTCATTCCTGGTGGAACTTCATAGCAAAGAACAAAGTTCGTATCGGATGGACGAATTAAGTTGAAATAGACAGTTTTTGCATGAAAACTCATTCCTGGTGGAACTTCATAGCAAAGAACAAAGTTCGTTTTGGATGGATCAATTTAGTTGAAATAGACAGTTTTTGCATGAAAACTCATTCCTGGTGGAACTTCATAGCAAAGTACAAAGTTCGTTTTGGATGGATCAATTTAGTTAAAATAGACAGTTTTTGCATGAAAACTCATTCCTGGTGGAACTTCATAGCAAAGTACAAAGTTCGTTTTGGATGGATCAATTTAGTTGAAATAGACAGTTTTTGCATGAAAACTCATTCCTGGTGGAACTTCATAGCAAAGTACAAAGTTCGTTTTGGATGGATCAATTTAGTTGAAATAGACAGTTTTTGCATGAAAACTCATTCCTGGTGGAACTTCATAGCAAAGAACAAAGTTCGTTTTGGATGGATCAATTTAGTTGAAATAGACAGTTTTTGCATGAAAACTCATTCCTGGTGGAACTTCATAGCAAAGTACAAAGTTCGTTTTGGATGGATCAATTTAGTTAAAATAGACAGTTTTTGCATGAAAACTCATTCCTGGTGGAACTTCATAGCAAAGTACAAAGTTCGTTTTGGATGGATCAATTTAGTTGAAATAGACAGTTTTTGCATGAAAACTCATTCCTGGTGGAACTTCATAGCAAAGAACAAAGTTCGTTTTGGATGGATCAATTTAGTTGAAATAGACAGTTTTTGCATGAAAACTCATTCCTGGTGGAACTTCATAGCAAAGTACAAAGTTCGTTTTGGATGGACAAAGTTAGTTGAAATAGACAGTTCTTGCATGAAAACTCATTCCTGGTAGAACTTCATAGCAAAGTACAAAGTTCGTTTTGGATGGATCAATTTAGTTGAAATAGACAGTTTTTGCATGAAAACTCATTCCTGGTGGAACTTCATAGCAAAGTACAAAGTTCGTTTTGGATGGATCAATTTAGTTAAAATAGACAGTTTTTGCATGAAAACTCATTCCTGGTGGAACTTCATAGCAAAGTACAAAGTTCGTTTTGGATGGACAAAGTTAGTTGAAATAGACAGTTTTTGCATGAAAACTCATTCCTGGTGGAACTTCATAGCAAAGAACAAAGTTCGTATCGGATGGACGAATTAAGTTGAAATAGACAGTTTTTGCATGAAAACTCATTCCTGGTGGAACTTCATAGCAAAGAACAAAGTTCGTTTTGGATGGATCAATTTAGTTGAAATAGACAGTTTTTGCATGAAAACTCATTCCTGGTGGAACTTCATAGCAAAGTACAAAGTTCGTTTTGGATGGATCAATTTAGTTAAAATAGACAGTTTTTGCATGAAAACTCATTCCTGGTGGAACTTCATAGCAAAGTACAAAGTTCGTTTTGGATGGACAAAGTTAGTTGAAATAGACAGTTTTTGCATGAAAACTCATTCCTGGTGGAACTTCATAGCAAAGAACAAAGTTCGTTTTGGATGGATCAATTTAGTTGAAATAGACAGTTTTTGCATGAAAACTCATTCCTGGTGGAACTTCATAGCAAAGTACAAAGTTCGTTTTGGATGGATCAATTTAGTTAAAATAGACAGGTTTTGCATGAAAACTCATTCCTGGTGGAACTTCATAGCAAAGTACAAAGTTCGTTTTGGATGGACAAAGTTAGTTGAAATAGACAGTTCTTGCATGAAAACTCATTCCTGGTGGAACTTCATAGCAAAGTACAAAGTTCGTTTTGGATGGACAAAGTTAGTTGAAATAGACAGTTTTTGCATGAAAACTCATTCCTGGTGGAACTTCATAGCAAAGAACAAAGTTCGTTTTGGATGGACAAAGTTAGTTGAAATAGACAGTTCTTGCATGAAAACTCATTCCTGGTGGAACTTCATAGCAAAGTACAAAGTTCGTTTTGGATGGATCAATTTAGTTAAAATAGACAGTTTTTGCATGAAAACTCATTCCTGGTGGAACTTCATAGCAAAGTACAAAGTTCGTTTTGGATGGACAAAGTTAGTTGAAATAGACAGTTTTTGCATGAAAACTCATTCCTGGTGGAACTTCATAGCAAAGAACAAAGTTCGTTTTGGATGGACAAAGTTAGTTGAAATAGACGGTTCTTGCATGAAAACTCATTCCTGGTAGAACTTCATAGCAAAGTACAAAGTTCGTTTTGGATGGATCAATTTAGTTGAAATAGACAGTTTTTGCATGAAAACTCATTCCTGGTGGAACTTCATAGCAAAGTACAAAGTTCGTTTTGGATGGATCAATTTAGTTGAAATAGACAGTTTTTGCATGAAAACTCATTCCTGGTGGAACTTCATAGCAAAGTACAAAGTTCGTTTTGGATGGACAAAGTTAGTTGAAATAGACAGTTTTTGCATGAAAACTCATTCCTGGTGGAACTTCATAGCAAAGAACAAAGTTCGTTTTGGAGGGATCAATTTAGTTGAAATAGACAGTTTTTGCATGAAAACTCATTCCTGGTGGAACTTCATAGCAAAGTACAAAGTTCGTTTTGGATGGACAAAGTTAGTTGAAATAGATAGTTCTTGCATGAAAACTCATTCCTGGTAGAACTTCATAGCAAAGTACAAAGTTCGTTTTGGATGGATCAATTTAGTTGAAATAGACAGTTTTTGCATGAAAACTCATTCCTGGTGGAACTTCATAGCAAAGTACAAAGTTCGTTTTGGATGGACAAAGTTAGTTGAAATAGACAGTTTTTGCATGAAAACTCATTCCTGGTGGAACTTCATAGCAAAGTACAAAGTTCGTTTTGGATGGATCAATTTAGTTGAAATAGACAGTTTTTGCATGAAAACTCATTCCTGGTGGAACTTCATAGCAAAGTACAAAGTTCGTTTTGGATGGACAAAGTTAGTTGAAATAGACAGTTCTTGCATGAAAACTCATTCCTGGTAGAACTTCATAGCAAAGTACAAAGTTCGTTTTGGATGGATCAATTTAGTTGAAATAGACAGTTTTTGCATGAAAACTCATTCCTGGTAGAACTTCATAGCAAAGTACAAAGTTCGTTTTGGATGGATCAATTTAGTTGAAATAGACAGTTTTTGCATGAAAACTCATTCCTGGTGGAACTTCATAGCAAAGTACAAAGTTCGTTTTGGATGGACAAAGTTAGTTGAAATAGACAGTTTTTGCATGAAAACTCATTCCTGGTGGAACTTCATAGCAAAGTACAAAGTTCGTTTTGGATGGATCAATTTAGTTGAAATAGACAGTTTTTGCATGAAAACTCATTCCTGGTGGAACTTCATAGCAAAGTACAAAGTTCGTTTTGGATGGATCAATTTAGTTAAAATAGACAGTTTTTGCATGAAACCTCATTCCTGGTGGAACTTCATAGCAAAGAAAAAAGTTCGTTTTGGATGGACAAAGTTAGTTGAAATAGACAGTTCTTGCATGAAAACTCATTCCTGGTAGAACTTCATAGCAAAGTACAAAGTTCGTTTTGGATGGATCAATTTAGTTGAAATAGACAGTTTTTGCATGAAAACTCATTCCTGGTGGAACTTCATAGCAAAGTACAAAGTTCGTTTTGGATGGATCAATTTAGTTGAAATAGACAGTTTTTGCATGAAAACTCATTCCTGGTGGAACTTCATAGCAAAGTACAAAGTTCGTTTTGGATGGACAAAGTTAGTTGAAATAGACAGTTTTTGCATGAAAACTCATTCCTGGTGGAACTTCATAGCAAAGAACAAAGTTCGTATCGGATGGATCAATTTAGTTAAAATAGACAGTTTTTGCATGAAAACTCATTCCTGGTGGAACTTCATAGCAAAGTACAAAGTTCGTTTTGGATGGACAAAGTTAGTTGAAATAGACAGTTTTTGCATGAAAACTCATTCCTGGTGGAACTTCATAGCAAAGAACAAAGTTCGTATCGGATGGATCAATTTAGTTGAAATAGACAGTTTTTGCATGGTAACACATTCCTGGTAGAACTACATAGCAAAGTACAAAGTTCGTATTGGATGGACGAAATTAGTTGAAATAGACAGTTTTTGCATGGTAACACATTCCTGGTAGAACTACATAGCAAAGTACAAAGTTCGTATTGGATGGACGAAATTAGTTGAAATAGACAGTTTTTGCATGGTAACACATTCCTGGTAGAACTACATAGCGAAGTACAAAGTTCGTATTGGATGGACGAAAGTAGTTGAAATAGACAGTTTTTGCATGAAAACTCATTCCTGGTGGAACTTCATAGCAAAGTACAAAGTTCGTTTTGGATGGACAAAGTTAGTTGAAATAGACAGTTTTTGCATGAAAACTCATTCCTGGTGGAACTTCATAGCAAAGAACAAAGTTCGTATCGGATGGATCAATTTAGTTGAAATAGACAGTTTTTGCATGAAAACTCATTCCTGGTGGAACTTCATAGCAAAGTACAAAGTTCGTTTTGGATGGATCAATTTAGTTGAAATAGACAGTTTTTGCATGAAAACTCATTCCTGGTGGAACTTCATAGCAAAGTACAAAGTTTGTTTTGGATGGATCAATTTAGTTGAAATAGACAGTTTTTGCATGAAAACTCATTCCTGGTGGAACTTCATAGCAAAGTACAAAGTTCGTTTTGGATGGACAAAGTTAGTTGAAATAGACAGTTTTTGCATGAAAACTCATTCCTGGTGGAACTTCATAGCAAAGAACAAAGTTCGTATCGGATGGATCAATTTAGTTAAAATAGACAGTTTTTGCATGAAAACTCATTCCTGGTGGAACTTCATAGCAAAGAACAAAGTTCGTTTTGGATGGATCAATTTAGTTGAAATAGACAGTTTTTGCATGAAAACTCATTCCTGGTGGAACTTCATAGCAAAGTACAAAGTTCGTTTTGGATGGATCAATTTAGTTAAAATAGACAGTTTTTGCATGAAAACTCATTCCTGGTGGAACTTCATAGCAAAGTACAAAGTTCGTTTTGGATGGATCAATTTAGTTGAAATAGACAGTTTTTGCATGAAAACTCATTCCTGGTGGAACTTCATAGCAAAGTACAAAGTTCGTTTTGGATGGATCAATTTAGTTAAAATAGACAGTTTTTGCATGAAAACTCAGTCCTGGTGGAACTTCATAGCAAAGTACAAAGTTCGTTTTGGATGGACAAAGTTAGTTGAAATAGACAGTTCTTGCATGAAAACTCATTCCTGGTGGAACTTCATAGCAAAGTACAAAGTTCGTTTTGGATGGACAAAGTTAGTTGAAATAGACAGTTTTTGCATGAAAACTCATTCCTGGTGGAACTTCATAGCAAAGAACAAAGTTCGTATCGGATGCACCAATTTAGTTGAAATAGACAGTTTTTGCATGGAAACTCATTCCTGGTGGAACTTCATAGCAAAGTACAAAGTTCGTTTTGGATGGATCAATTTAGTTAAAATAGACAGTTTTTGCATGAAAACTCAGTCCTGGTGGAACTTCATAGCAAAGTACAAAGTTCGTTTTGGATGGACAAAGTTAGTTGAAATAGACAGTTCTTGCATGAAAACTCATTCCTGGTGGAACTTCATAGCAAAGTACAAAGTTCGTTTTGGATGGACAAAGTTAGTTGAAATAGACAGTTTTTGCATGAAAACTCATTCCTGGTGGAACTTCATAGCAAAGTACAAAGTTCGTTTTGGATGGACAAAGTTAGTTGAAATAGACAGTTCTTGCATGAAAACTCATTCCTGGTGGAACTTCATAGCAAAGTACAAAGTTCGTTTTGGATGGATCCATTTAGTTGACATAGACAGTTTTTGCATGAAAACTCATTCCTGGTGGAACTTCATAGCAAAGAACAAAGTTCGTTTTGGATGGATCAATTTAGTTGAAATAGACAGTTTTTGCATGAAAACTCATTCCTGGTGGAACTTCATAGCAAAGTACAAAGTTCGTTTTGGATGGACAAAGTTAGTTGAAATAGACAGTTCTTGCATGAAAACTCATTCCTGGTGGAACTTCATAGCAAAGTACAAAGTTCGTTTTGGATGGACAAAGTTAGTTGAAATAGACAGTTTTTGCATGAAAACTCATTCCTGGTGGAACTTCATAGCAAAGAACAAAGTTCGTTTTGGATGGATCCATTTAGTTGAAATAGACAGTTTTTGCATGAAAACTCAGTCCTGGTGGAACTTCATAGCAAAGAACAAAGTTCGTTTTGGATGGATCAATTTAGTTGAAATAGACAGTTTTTGCATGAAAACTCATTCCTGGTGGAACTTCATAGCAAAGTACAAAGTTCGTTTTGGATGGACAAAGTTAGTTGAAATAGACAGTTCTTGCATGAAAACTCATTCCTGGTGGAACTTCATAGCAAAGTACAAAGTTCGTTTTGGATGGACAAAGTTAGTTGAAATAGACAGTTTTTGCATGAAAACTCATTCCTGGTGGAACTTCATAGCAAAGTACAAAGTTCGTTTTGGATGGATCAATTTAGTTGAAATAGACAGTTTTTGCATGAAAACTCATTCCTGGTGGAACTTCATAGCAAAGAACAAAGTTCGTTTTGGATGGATCAATTTAGTTGAAATAGACAGTTTTTGCATGAAAACTCATTCCTGGTGGAACTTCATAGCAAAGTACAAAGTTCGTTTTGGATGGACAAAGTTAGTTGAAATAGACAGTTCTTGCATGAAAACTCATTCCTGGTGGAACTTCATAGCAAAGTACAAAGTTCGTTTTGGATGGACAAAGTTAGTTGAAATAGACAGTTTTTGCATGAAAACTCATTCCTGGTGGAACTTCATAGCAAAGAACAAAGTTCGTTTTGGATGGATCCATTTAGTTGAAATAGACAGTTTTTGCATGAAAACTCAGTCCTGGTGGAACTTCATAGCAAAGTACAAAGTTCGTTTTGGATGGACAAAGTTAGTTGAAATAGACAGTTCTTGCATGAAAACTCATTCCTGGTGGAACTTCATAGCAAAGTACAAAGTTCGTTTTGGATGGATCCATTTAGTTGAAATAGACAGTTTTTGCATGAAAACTCAGTCCTGGTGGAACTTCATAGCAAAGTACAAAGTTCGTTTTGGATGGACAAAGTTAGTTGAAATAGACAGTTCTTGCATGAAAACTCATTCCTGGTGGAACTTCATAGCAAAGTACAAAGTTCGTTTTGGATGGACAAAGTTAGTTGAAATAGACAGTTTTTGCATGAAAACTCATTCCTGGTGGAACTTCATAGCAAAGAACAAAGTTCGTTTTGGATGGATCAATTTAGTTGAAATAGACAGTTTTTGCATGAAAACTCATTCCTGGTGGAACTTCATAGCAAAGTACAAAGTTCGTTTTGGATGGACAAAGTTAGTTGAAATAGACAGTTCTTGCATGAAAACTCATTCCTGGTGGAACTTCATAGCAAAGTACAAAGTTCGTTTTGGATGGACAAAGTTAGTTGAAATAGACAGTTTTTGCATGAAAACTCATTCCTGGTGGAACTTCATAGCAAAGTACAAAGTTCGTTTTGGATGGATCAATTTAGTTGAAATAGACAGTTTTTGCATGAAAACTCATTCCTGGTGGAACTTCATAGCAAAGTACAAAGTTCGTTTTGGATAGACAAAGTTAGTTGAAATAGACAGTTTTTGCATGAAAACTCATTCCTGGTGGAACTTCATAGCAAAGTACAAAGTTCGTTTTGGATGGACCAGTTCGCTTGCAGACGTCAAAGTAACAACACGCGTATTATTGTTTTGCAAGCCTCGCAATGTGCGACGGAAAATTTTCTCGATACGATAGGAACACCTTCCGTATCGACTACTCAAGCATTCCGGTAAAGCCGTCCCAGAATGAAACGTTAGATTTCTTGGTGGATACCTTGAAAATTGGAGTAGAAAAGGTGTCCTTGGTTCAGCTGAACGGAGTGAAGGGCATTGTTTATGTCACGATGAACACGCTGGAGGAAGCTCAAGCTCTAGTTAGTGAACACGCGGGGAAGCACTCACTCACGCACGATGGGAAGAAGTTTCCTGTCACAATCGCCATGGAGGACAACACCACGATTGTGAAACTCCGTGACTTGCCCCCTGGAGTTCCGGATGCTGTTGTGAAAACAGCATTGTCTGTGTATGGTGAGGTATTTTCAATCACCAGAGAAGTGTGGGAACCGTCAACACGATTTGCAGGGGTTTCCTCTGGAGTTCGACACGTGCGAATGAGGGTAATGAATCCCATAAAATCGTATATTACACTGGGCGACGAAGTGACCGCTGTGTCCTATCCAGGACAACGACAAACTTGCCGTAGCTGTCAAGAACCGGTTCATCACGGACTAAACTGTGTTCAAAGTCGGCAATGCCGCTTTAGAGAAACCCTGTCCCAAGAGAAACCGTCGCAAAAGGCATCATACTCTAATGCCTTACGCACAGCACCAACACCACACCATGCCGCTGATGAGCCACTGTTTACTGTCGTCAGCAATAGGAAGATGAAGAAAAAACCTAAATATTCTTCTTTTGCAACGTCCGATCTGAAAACATCTGTGGATGTAAAGCGCGTTGCAGCATCCACATCAAAAATTGCCCAAAGGCTAATCATTCCGATAAGCCGAGTGACATCCGAAGCACTACCACAGAAGGGCATACAAGAGAAAGGTGCAACAAAGGATGAAGCTGCTGCAGTGCTAACGGCTGAACTCGATCCTGCCGTTGGCCCATCTATACTTGTTCCTGCCACTGCTGTTGCTACAAACGCTCCTGCCGCTGCTCGCAACGGCAATACTGGATGGTCGTTCCAATCCATCCCACCAACACAAGAGAAGGAAGCAGTATTTAAAACTCCGCTCGATATCCCTTCTCGTCCCATTTCCTCCCTCTCCACTGATGAAATGCTTGGCATTAAACGCAAGCAAAATGCGGAGATGGACAACGAGAGTGAATCCTCGTGTTCTTCCACACACAGCCAAGGGAGTGTGACCAAGCGTAAGTCTGGCCGCTCTACAAAAAGGCTCACTTTCACACCACAACCCATGTAAATTTCGTCGTGATGGACTCCAAAGCGGTAGGTGATAATGTTAATAGTACCTACAACTTGGCTACTATTAACATTAATGCAATTTCTAACACGACAAAAATTGATGCTCTCAGAACATTTATCAGGACGACAGAACTGGATATCGTATTTCTTCAGGAGGTATGTGTTCCAGATTTGACGATTCCCGGATTTAGTGTCATTACCAATGTCGACGGTGCGGGGAGGGGTACAGCGATTGCTTTACGTGATCATCTAAAATTTTCTCACGTCGAACGCAGTTTGGACTCGCGTCTGATTTGTCTTCGACTTGAGAATACTGCCACCCTATGCAATGTTTACGCTCCCTCTGGGAGTCAACGTAGAGGGGAGAGGGAAGAATTTTTCGAGCGAACGGTAGCGTTCTACCTGCGAAATGCATGTCAACATGTGATTCTTGCAGGCGACTTCAACAGTGTGTTGGAGTCAAAGGACGTGACGGGAGCGAGAAATTTCAGCCATTCTCTCCGAAACGTAGTAAATAACATGGGTATGTGTGATAGTTGGGAGGCTTTACGAGGTAACTCGGTTGAGTTCTCCTATATCACAAGTGGTTCTGGATCACGTATCGATCGCTGTTACGTTTCGTCGTCGCTTAAGATACAGTTGAGGACGACTCATATGCATGTCCTGTCTTTTTCGGATCACAAGGCCCTCACGGTCCGTCTCTGTCTTCCAACTCCACCCAGTCGCATGCGCAGTTACGGTGGCTATTGGCAACTTAGACCGCACATCCTAAACGATGTAAACTTACAGGAGTTTGCAGTGAAGTGGAACTTCTGGACTAGACAACGGAAAAATTACGGCTCGTGGATGGACTGGTGGGTGCAATTCGCGAAGCCCAAAATCAAATCCTTTTTCCGTTGGAAAACAAATGAACGTTACCGAAGTTTCCGTATGCATCACGAACTTCTATACAGAGGGTTGACGTCTTCGTATGAGCGATATCTCACTGACTCTTCTGAGTTAGTGAATATAAATCGCATAAAAGGTAAGATGCTCCTTCTTCAAAGGCGCTTTTCCGAGGAGTTCATGCGCATAAACAACACTCACATATATGGTGAAAGCATCTCAACCTTTCATCTGGGGGAGGAGAGGAGGAGGAGAAGAGTGATCGATAAGGTGGAGGATGCTGATGGATCGGTCTTGACTGATCCGGAAACGATAAATGCTCATATTGAGGGTTTCTTTACATCATTGTACACAACAGACGACACACACACACCAATTACAGACAAGGCGTTCAAATGCACACGCGTCATCCCCCAAGACTGCGAAACCAACAACAATTGCATGAAAAGATAACTTCCAGTGAGATCCTCAATGCAATCAAAAGTTCGGCTCCTCGGAAGTCCCCTGGTCCGGATGGAATACCCACAGAATTTTATCTTCGTGCGTTTGATGTAATCAGCCGCGAATTTGGGTTTATTATGAATGAGGCTCTAAACGGAGAAATTCCTCCGTGCTTTGTCAACGGTGTTATAGTGCTAGTGAGAAAGCGAGGAGGTGGACTTGCCATGTCTGCTTTTCGACCGATATCCCTACTTAATGCAGACTACAAGCTTTTGTCTAGGGTTATCAAACATCGTCTTGACTTCATTGTCGGAAAGTGGGAGATAATCTCGACAGCCCAAAAATGTTGCAATAAACCACGCAACATTTTTCAAGCTGTGCTCTCTGTTAAGGAGAGGGTGGTTGATTTGCAGAGAAATCGTAAGTGCGGTAAACTTATTTCCTTCGATCTTTCGCATGCATTTGATCGCGTTGATAGAAATTTTCTTTTTAACAACATGCTTCTGATGGGGTTCAATCCGAAATTGGTGGAACTTTTTCGGAGGATTGGCGAGAAGTCCACGTCTCGCATCCTCATCAACGGAACCCTTTCCTCTTCCTTCCCTATTCGACGTTCTGTGCGTCAGGGTGATCCTCTTTCCATGCACCTATTCATCCTCTACCTGCAACCCCTCATCACGAGACTAGAAGGTATATGTTGCGGCCAAGACGACTTGGTCAATGCATATGCTGACGACATCTCTGTGGTGACTACCTCTCTCGAAAAAATCGAGCGGATCAGAGAGGCCATAGATGCTTTTGGTTTGTGTTCCGGTGCCTCACTCAACGTCAAAAAAACCGAAGCACTTGATATTGGACATGTCACGCAACACAACATCATCAATATTCCCTGGTTGAGGACTGTAGAAAGGTTGCGACTTCTCGGCATCCTCTTCACTAACAATGTTCGTGAAGCGATGGGGCACAACTGGGACATTGTTATCAATCAATTCCGGCACTTGGTTTGGCTACACCGAATGAGAGACCTTAACCTCATACAGAAGATAACCCTCCTAAATGGGTTTCTTTTGCCTAAGTTATGGTATGTAGCCTCTGTATGTGGCGCCAGAGCCATAGATGTAGCAAAGGTCTCGCTGACGGTTGGATCATTCCTATGGCAAGGATCTGGAGGCATACGTGTGCCTCTCTGCCAACTAGCCTTGCCCCGCAACCGTGGTGGGTTAAATCTGCACATCCCGTCCATCGCAACACAGGCACTGCTAACCAGCAGATATGTCGCAGAAAAGGATTGTCTGCGAGTCGGGGAGCAGCACATTTCGTATGCTGGAAATCCCCCGAACATTAGCGTCAAGTCTATCTCAACAAAATATCCATGTCTGCGAAACGTTATTCTGCAGCTTGCTTACATCCCGGATAAAACGGTTAACATCACAGCCCGAACGATGCGACGAATGCTTGTTGAGAGGCTCCCTGAAGCGAAAGTAGTGCAGGAATCGCAAGCAGTAAACTGGCGATCGGTTTGGGCCAACATCAGCTCAAAAAAGCTTACATCCTCACAGAGATCAGTTCTCTATTTACTGACAAACAGAAAAATAGCGCATGGAGAGTTATTTTTTAAAATGAATAGAGGATCATCAGCTTGCACAGAATGCTCTGGGGTGGATACATTGGAACACAAATTTGCTTTGTGTTCCAGAGTGTCGTCGGCCTGGAGTATTCTGCTGCAAGCCATCCACAACATCGACCCCTCCCTGAACCCTTCTTTCCAATCCCTCCGCTTACCTGTACTAATGAATATTAGTAAAAGTAAGCGGATCCTAATCCTTCGTTTGTTTGCTAACTATATCATCCACATTGTTGGAAACAACAATGCTGTGATTGATATAGAAGTCCTTAAATGTTCATTGTAACCTAGTTTCTTGTTTTCTCCATTTTTTTTTTGTTTGTTCTCCTTGTTTAAATTTTAAGTTAGTATTTAAATATTCGTTTCTTTTTTCTTATTAAATAAATTTAAAAAAAAAAAATAGCAAAGAACAAAGTTCGTTTTGGATGGATCCATTTAGTTGAAATAGACAGTTTTTGCATGAAAACTCATTCCTGGTGGAACTTCATAGCAAAGAACAAAGTTCGTTTTGGATGGATCAATTTAGTTGAAATAGACAGTTTTTGCATGAAAACTCATTCCTGGTGGAACTTCATAGCAAAGTACAAAGTTCGTTTTGGATGGACAAAGTTAGTTGAAATAGACAGTTCTTGCATGAAAACTCATTCCTGGTGGAACTTCATAGCAAAGTACAAAGTTCGTTTTGGATGGACAAAGTTAGTTGAAATAGACAGTTTTTGCATGAAAACTCATTCCTGGTGGAACTTCATAGCAAAGTACAAAGTTCGTTTTGGATGGATCAATTTAGTTGAAATAGACAGTTTTTGCATGAAAACTCATTCCTGGTGGAACTTCATAGCAAAGAACAAAGTTCGTTTTGGATGGATCAATTTAGTTGAAATAGACAGTTTTTGCATGAAAACTCATTCCTGGTGGAACTTCATAGCAAAGTACAAAGTTCGTTTTGGATGGACAAAGTTAGTTGAAATAGACAGTTCTTGCATGAAAACTCATTCCTGGTGGAACTTCATAGCAAAGTACAAAGTTCGTTTTGGATGGACAAAGTTAGTTGAAATAGACAGTTTTTGCATGAAAACTCATTCCTGGTGGAACTTCATAGCAAAGAACAAAGTTCGTTTTGGATGGATCCATTTAGTTGAAATAGACAGTTTTTGCATGAAAACTCAGTCCTGGTGGAACTTCATAGCAAAGTACAAAGTTCGTTTTGGATGGACAAAGTTAGTTGAAATAGACAGTTCTTGCATGAAAACTCATTCCTGGTGGAACTTCATAGCAAAGTACAAAGTTCGTTTTGGATGGACAAAGTTAGTTGAAATAGACAGTTTTTGCATGAAAACTCATTCCTGGTGGAACTTCATAGCAAAGAACAAAGTTCGTTTTGGATGGATCAATTTAGTTGAAATAGACAGTTTTTGCATGAAAACTCATTCCTGGTGGAACTTCATAGCAAAGTACAAAGTTCGTTTTGGATGGATCAATTTAGTTAAAATAGACAGTTTTTGCATGAAAACTCATTCCTGGTGGAACTTCATAGCAAAGTACAAAGTTCGTTTTGGATGGACAAAGTTAGTTGAAATAGACAGTTCTTGCATGAAAACTCATTCCTGGTGGAACTTCATAGCAAAGTACAAAGTTCGTTTTGGATGGATCAATTTATTTAAAATAGACAGTTTTTGCATGAAAACTCATTCCTGGTGGAACTTCATAGCAAAGTACAAAGTTCGTTTTGGATGGACAAAGTTAGTTGAAATAGACAGTTTTTGCATGAAAACTCATTCCTGGTGGAACTTCATAGCAAAGTACAAAGTTCGTATCGGATGGATCAATTTAGTTGAAATAGACAGTTTTTGCATGAAAACTCATTCCTGGTGGAACTTCATAGCAAAGTACAAAGTTCGTTTTGGATGGATCAATTTAGTTGAAATAGACAGTTTTTGCATGAAAACTCATTCCTGGTGGAACTTCATAGCAAAGTACAAAGTTCGTTTTGGATGGATCAATTTAGTTAAAATAGACAGTTTTTGCATGAAAACTCATTCCTGGTGGAACTTCATAGCAAAGTACAAAGTTCGTTTTGGATGGATCAATTTAGTTAAAATAGACAGTTTTTGCATGAAAACTCATTCCTGGTGGAACTTCATAGCAAAGTACAAAGTTCGTTTTGGATGGATCAATTTAGTTAAAATAGACAGTTTTTGCATGAAAACTCATTCCTGGTGGAACTTCATAGCAAAGAACAAAGTTCGTTTTGGATGGATCAATTTAGTTGAAATAGACAGTTTTTGCATGAAAACTCATTCCTGGTGGAACTTCATAGCAAAGAACAAAGTTCGTATCGGATGCACCAATTTAGTTGAAATAGACAGTTTTTGCATGAAAACTCATTCCTGGTGGAACTTCATAGCAAAGAACAAAGTTCGTTTTGGATGGATCAATTTAGTTGAAATAGACAGTTTTTGCATGAAAACTCATTCCTGGTGGAACTTCATAGCAAAGTACAAAGTTCGTTTTGGATGGATCAATTTAGTTAAAATAGACAGTTTTTGCATGAAAACTCATTCCTGGTGGAACTTCATAGCAAAGAACAAAGTTCGTTTTGGATGGATCAATTTAGTTAAAAGAGACAGTTTTTGCATGAAAACTCATTCCTGGTGGAACTTCATAGCAAAGTACAAAGTTCGTTTTGGATGGACAAAGTTAGTTGAAATAGACAGTTCTTGCATGAAAACTCATTCCTGGTGGAACTTCATAGCAAAGAACAAAGTTCGTTTTGGATGGATCAATTTAGTTGAAATAGACAGTTTTTGCATGAAAACTCATTCCTGGTGGAACTTCATAGCAAAGTACAAAGTTCGTTTTGGATGGATCAATTTAGTTAAAATAGACAGTTTTTGCATGAAAACTCATTCCTGGTGGAACTTCATAGCAAAGTACAAAGTTCGTTTTGGATGGATCAATTTAGTTAAAATAGACAGTTTTTGCATGAAAACTCATTCCTGGTGGAACTTCATAGCAAAGTACAAAGTTCGTTTTGGATGGATCAATTTAGTTGAAATAGACAGTTTTTGCATGAAAACTCATTCCTGGTGGAACTTCATAGCAAAGTACAAAGTTCGTTTTGGATGGATCAATTTAGTTAAAATAGACAGTTTTTGCATGAAAACTCATTCCTGGTGGAACTTCATAGCAAAGTACAAAGTTCGTTTTGGATGGACAAAGTTAGTTGAAATAGACAGTTTTTGCATGAAAACTCATTCCTGGTGGAACTTCATAGCAAAGAACAAAGTTCGTTTTGGATGGATCAATTTAGTTGAAATAGACAGTTTTTGCATGAAAACTCATTCCTGGTGGAACTTCATAGCAAAGTACATAGTTCGTTTTGGATGGACAAAGTTAGTTGAAATAGACAGTTCTTGCATGAAAACTCATTCCTGGTGGAACTTCATAGCAAAGTACAAAGTTCGTTTTGGATGGACAAAGTTAGTTGAAATAGACAGTTTTTGCATGAAAACTCATTCCTGGTGGAACTTCATAGCAAAGTACAAAGTTCGTTTTGGATGGATCAATTTAGTTAAAATAGACAGTTTTTGCATGAAAACTCATTCCTGGTGGAACTTCATAGCAAAGTACATAGTTCGTTTTGGATGGACAAAGTTAGTTGAAATAGACAGTTCTTGCATGAAAACTCATTCCTGGTGGAACTTCATAGCAAAGTACAAAGTTCGTTTTGGATGGACAAAGTTAGTTGAAATAGACAGTTTTTGCATGAAAACTCATTCCTGGTGGAACTTCATAGCAAAGTACAAAGTTCGTATTGGATGGATCAATTTAGTTGAAATAGACAGTTTTTGCATGTAAACTCATTCCTGGTGGAACTTCATAGCAAAGAACAAAGTTCGTATCGGATGCACCAATTTAGTTGAAATAGACAGTTTTTGCATGTAAACTCATTCCTGGTGGAACTTCATAGCAAAGAACAAAGTTCGTATCGGATGCACCAATTTAGTTGAAATAGACAGTTTTTGCATGAAAACTCATTCCTGGTGGAACTTCATAGCAAAGAACAAAGTTCGTTTTGGATGGATCAATTTAGTTGAAATAGACAGTTTTTGCATGAAAACTCATTCCTGGTGGAACTTCATAGCAAAGTACAAAGTTCGTTTTGGATGGATCAATTTAGTTAAAATAGACAGTTTTTGCATGAAAACTCATTCCTGGTGGAACTTCATAGCAAAGTACATAGTTCGTTTTGGATGGACAAAGTTAGTTGAAATAGACAGTTCTTGCATGAAAACTCATTCCTGGTGGAACTTCATAGCAAAGTACATAGTTCGTTTTGGATGGACAAAGTTAGTTGAAATAGACAGTTCTTGCATGAAAACTCATTCCTGGTGGAACTTCATAGCAAAGTACAAAGTTCGTTTTGGATGGATCAATTTAGTTGAAATAGACAGTTTTTGCATGAAAACTCATTCCTGGTGGAACTTCATAGCAAAGTACAAAGTTCGTATTGGATGGATCAATTTAGTTGAAATAGACAGTTTTTGCATGTAAACTCATTCCTGGTGGAACTTCATAGCAAAGAACAAAGTTCGTATCGGATGCACCAATTTAGTTGAAATAGACAGTTTTTGCATGAAAACTCATTCCTGGTGGAACTTCATAGCAAAGAACAAAGTTCGTTTTGGATGGATCAATTTAGTTGAAATAGACAGTTTTTGCATGAAAACTCATTCCTGGTGGAACTTCATAGCAAAGTACAAAGTTCGTTTTGGATGGATCAATTTAGTTAAAATAGACAGTTTTTGCATGAAAACTCATTCCTGGTGGAACTTCATAGCAAAGTACAAAGTTCGTTTTGGATGGACAAAGTTAGTTGAAATAGACAGTTTTTGCATGAAAACTCATTCCTGGTGGAACTTCATAGCAAAGAACAAAGTTCGTTTTGGATGGATCAATTTAGTTGAAATAGACAGTTTTTGCATGAAAACTCATTCCTGGTGGAACTTCATAGCAAAGTACAAAGTTCGTTTTGGATGGATCAATTTAGTTAAAATAGACAGTTTTTGCATGAAAACTCATTCCTGGTGGAACTTCATAGCAAAGTACATAGTTCGTTTTGGATGGACAAAGTTAGTTGAAATAGACAGTTCTTGCATGAAAACTCATTCCTGGTGGAACTTCATAGCAAAGTACAAAGTTCGTTTTGGATGGACAAAGTTAGTTGAAATAGACAGTTTTTGCATGAAAACTCATTCCTGGTGGAACTTCATAGCAAAGAACAAAGTTCGTTTTGGATGGATCAATTTAGTTGAAATAGACAGTTTTTGCATGAAAACTCATTCCTGGTGGAACTTCATAGCAAAGTACAAAGTTCGTTTTGGATGGACAAAATTAGTTGAAATAGACAGTTTTTGCATGAAAACTCATTCCTGGTGGAACTTCATAGCAAAGTACAAAGTTCGTATCGGATGGACGAATTAAGTTGAAATAGACAGTTTTTGCATGAAAACTCATTTCTGGTGGAACTTCATAGCAAAGTACAAAGTTCGTTTTGGATGGATCAATTTAGTTGAAATAGACAGTTTTTGCATGAAAACTCATTCCTGGTAGAACTTCATAGCAAAGTACAAAGTTCGTTTTGGATGGATCAATTTAGTTGAAATAGACAGTTTTTGCATGAAAACTCATTCCTGGTGGAACTACATAGCAAAGTACAAAGTTCGTATCGGATGGATCAATTTAGTTGAAATAGACAGTTCTTGCATGAAAACTCATTCCTGGTGGAACTTCATAGCAAAGTACAAAGTTCGTATCGGATGGACGAATTAAGTTGAAATAGACAGTTTTTGCATGAAAACTCATTCCTGGTGGAACTTCATAGCAAAGTACAAAGTTCGTTTTGGATGGACAAAATTAGTTGAAATAGACAGTTTTTGCATGAAAACTCATTCCTGGTGGAACTTCATAGCAAAGTACAAAGTTCGTATCGGATGGACGAATTAAGTTGAAATAGACAGTTCTTGCATGAAAACTCATTCCTGGTGGAACTTCATAGCAAAGTACAAAGTTCGTTTTGGATGGATCAATTTAGTTGAAATAGACAGTTTTTGCATGAAAACTCATTCCTGGTAGAACTTCATAGCAAAGTACAAAGTTCGTTTTGGATGGATCAATTTAGTTGAAATAGACAGTTTTTGCATGAAAACTCATTCCTGGTGGAACTTCATAGCAAAGTACAAAGTTCGTATCGGATGGATCAATTTAGTTGAAATAGACAGTTCTTGCATGAAAACTCATTCCTGGTAGAACTTCATAGCAAAGTACAAAGTTCGTATCGGATGGACGAATTAAGTTGAAATAGACAGTTTTTGCATGAAAACTCATTCCTGGTGGAACTTCATAGCAAAGTACAAAGTTCGTTTTGGATGGATCAATTTAGTTGAAATAGACAGTTTTTGCATGAAAACTCATTCCTGGTGGAACTTCATAGCAAAGTACAAAGTTCGTATCGGATGGATCAATTTAGTTGAAATAGACAGTTCTTGCATGAAAACTCATTCCTGGTAGAACTTCATAGCAAAGTACAAAGTTCGTATCGGATGGACGAATTAAGTTGAAATAGACAGTTTTTGCATGAAAACTCATTCCTGGTGGAACTTCATAGCAAAGTACAAAGTTCGTTTTGGATGGACAAAATTAGTTGAAATAGACAGTTTTTGCATGAAAACTCATTCCTGGTGGAACTTCATAGCAAAGTACAAAGTTCGTATCGGATGGACGAATTAAGTTGAAATAGACAGTTCTTGCATGAAAACTCATTCCTGGTGGAACTTCATAGCAAAGTACAAAGTTCGTTTTGGATGGACAAAGTTAGTTGAAATAGACAGTTTTTGCATGAAAACTCATTCCTGGTGGAACTTCATAGCAAAGTACAAAGTTCGTTTTGGATGGACAAAGTTAGTTGAAATAGACAGTTTTTGCATAAAAACTCATTCCTGGTGGAACTTCATAGCAAAGTACAAAGTTCGTTTTGGATGGACAAAGTTAGTTGAAATAGACAGTTCTTGCATGAAAACTCATTTCTGGTGGAACTTCATAGCAAAGAACAAAGTTCGTTTTGGATGGATCAATTTAGTTGAAATAGACAGTTTTTGCATGAAAACTCATTCCTGGTGGAACTTCATAGCAAAGTACAAAGTTCGTTTTGGATGGATCAATTTAGTTGAAATAGACAGTTTTTGCATGAAAACTCATTCCTGGTGGAACTTCATAGCAAAGTACAAAGTTCGTTTTGGATGGACAAAATTAGTTGAAATAGACAGTTTTTGCATGAAAACTCATTCCTGGTGGAACTTCATAGCAAAGTACAAAGTTCGTATCGGATGGACGAATTAAGTTGAAATAGACAGTTTTTGCATGAAAACTCATTTCTGGTGGAACTTCATAACAAAGAACAAAGTTCGTTTTGGATGGATCAATTTAGTTGAAATAGACAGTTTTTGCATGAAAACTCATTCCTGGTGGAACTTCATAGCAAAGTACAAAGTTCGTTTTGGATGGACAAAGTTAGTTGAAATAGACAGTTTTTGCATGAAAACTCATTCCTGGTGGAACTTCATAGCAAAGTACAAAGTTTGAATCGGATGGACAAAGTTAGTTGAAATAGACAGTTTTTGCATAAAAACTCATTCCTGGTGGAACTTCATAGCAAAGTACAAAGTTCGTTTTGGATGGACAAAGTTAGTTGAAATAGACAGTTCTTGCATGAAAACTCATTTCTGGTGGAACTTCATAGCAAAGAACCAAGTTCGTTTTGGATGGATCAATTTAGTTGAAATAGACAGTTTTTGCATGAAAACTCATTCCTGGTGGAACTTCATAGCAAAGTACAAAGTTCGTTTTGGATGGATCAATTTAGTTGAAATAGACAGTTTTTGCATGAAAACTCATTCCTGGTGGAACTTCATAGCAAAGTACAAAGTTCGTTTTGGATGGACAAAATTAGTTGAAATAGACAGTTTTTGCATGAAAACTCATTCCTGGTGGAACTTCATAGCAAAGTACAAAGTTCGTATCGGATGGACGAATTAAGTTGAAATAGACAGTTTTTGCATGAAAACTCATTTCTGGTGGAACTTCATAACAAAGAACAAAGTTCGTTTTGGATGGATCAATTTAGTTGAAATAGACAGTTTTTGCATGAAAACTCATTCCTGGTGGAACTTCATAGCAAAGTACAAAGTTCGTTTTGGATGGATCAATTTAGTTGAAATAGACAGTTTTTGCATGAAAACTCATTCCTGGTGGAACTTCATAGCAAAGTACAAAGTTCGTTTTGGATGGATCAATTTAGTTGAAATAGACAGTTTTTGCATGAAAACTCATTCCTGGTGGAACTTCATAGCAAAGTACAAAGTTCGTTTTGGATGGACAAAATTAGTTGAAATAGACAGTTTTTGCATGAAAACTCATTCCTGGTGGAACTTCATAGCAAAGTACAAAGTTCGTTTTGGATGGACAAAGTTAGTTGAAATAGACAGTTTTTGCATGAAAACTCATTCCTGGTGGAACTTCATAGCAAAGTACAAAGTTCGTTTTGGATGGATCAATTTAGTTGAAATAGACAGTTTTTGCATGAAAACTCATTCCTGGTGGAACTTCATAGCAAAGTACAAAGTTCGTTTTGGATGGACAAAGTTAGTTGAAATAGACAGTTCGTGCATGAAAACTCATTCCTGGTAGAACTTCATAGCAAAGTACAAAGTTCGTTTTGGATGGATCAATTTAGTTGAAATAGACAGTTTTTGCATGAAAACTCATTCCTGGTGGAACTTCATAGCAAAGAACAAAGTTCGTTTTGGATGGGTCAATTTAGTTGATATAGACAGTTTTTGCATGAAAACTCATTCGTGGTGGAACTTCATAGCAAAGTACAAAGTTCGTTTTGGATGGATCAATTTAGTTGAAATAGACAGTTTTTGCATGAAAACTCATTCCTGGTGGAACTTCATAGCAAAGTACAAAGTTCGTTTTGGATGGACAAAGTTAGTTGAAATAGACAGTTTTTGCATGAAAACTCATTCCTGGTGGAACTTCATAGCAAAGTACAAAGTTCGTTTTGGATGGATCAATTTAGTTGAAATAGACAGTTTTTGCATGAAAACTCATTCCTGGTGGAACTTCATAGCAAAGTACAAAGTTCGTTTTGGATGTGTTAACGCAAAACGTTAACTGAACTATGCGGAATTAGGAAAAGAAGAAAGTAGGAGCACTGATATATTTTTCAAGCAACTCCTGTAGTGACAGCAAGCGAACGTGCAAAAAAAAAGAATAAAAAAGAGAAGAGTGACTACATCCAAGCGGACCACAGGATCGTGTTTTTTATAAAGAAGTCAACCGCAGATATTTTACCAAGTTAAGTTTATCCGTTCTCATCATTTTTGGTCCTTCGAACCGGATCTGCGGACTAATCCATCGATCTTGTGTTGTTTATCAACGAAGCGTCAATTTACCTAACCAACAATGGGTCCGAAGAAAGCACCACCAAGTAAGGTGGACATGATGCGCGTTATGTCGCAGATACATAACCTCGAAAGTTTTATTGAAACGTACACCAGTGAGCAATCTACGCAATGTGAACACCGATTGAAGTTACTCGAGAGTTGTTGGCAGACGTTCGACAGGATGCAAACGACTCTTGAAGATGCCGAAGAAGATGAAGCAGAAATTGTTCGCATGCTCAAAGAGAGAAATGATATGTACGATCGATATTGCTTCATAAAAGGTCACCTCACATCATCCAAACAAGATTTGAACAGCACTGTAATTGAAGCAAAACTAAACGCCAACATCCCTGTCGCTGCTTCACCTCACCTAAAGTTACCGAAAATAAGTCTACCAACGTTTGACGGGAAGATCACCTCATGGCTCAGCTTTAAGGATCGTTTCACTGCAATGGTAGCTTCATCCAACGACATTCCGGATGTCATGAAGCTAGAATATCTTCTAGCATCGTTGAAGGGTGACGTTGCGAAACGATTTGAATATGTCGACATTGCTGCCGAAAATTACTCCACCACCTGGAAGGCGTTGTTAGAGAGATATGACAACATTCGAGCCCTAAAGCGTGAGTACTTTAAAGCTATTTACTCCGTAGCACCAATGAAGGACAATTCCTTAGAGGAATTACGTCGCGTGTCTGATGATTTCATTAGACTCACCGAAGGAGCTAGCAAACTGAAGGAGCCCATCGAGCATTGGGACACACCGCTTGCGAATCTGCTGCTCTATAAGTTGGATGCTAAAACCGTCATGGCATGGGAACTATTTTCTGCAAGTGATAACACCGATAGCTTTTCCAAGCTCATTGAGTTTTTGGAAATTAGAATCAAAATTCTAGCTGCACCGTCCCAAGTCTCATTATCTTCTCCTAAAGCAAATACCACGAAGGTGGCCGGCGCAAAGCAAACAAGAAGTCTGGCTAGTACTAATGTAGCTTCTATGTCCAATCGCTGCCACGCTTGTGAAGAATCACACCTACTCTACCAATGTCATGTTTTCAAATCTATGCATGTTAGTGAGCGACGTAAGCTCATCAACACCAATAAGCTATGTTTCAACTGCTTCAGAACTGGACACTCTGCAAAGGAATGTAAATCAAAACACAAATGTTATAAGTGTCAACGGAACCACCACACATTGCTCCATATGGAAGAAGTAGTTGCGAATTCTGTGGAACAACCAACGAAAGATCAAGTTGATGCAACATCACACATCTGTACCAATAGTTTGACTGTTTTACTGCAGACGGCAGCAGTTCAGGTTATTGATGATTCAGGCAAAGTCTACCAAGTGCGCGCATTACTAGATTCCGGGTCAATGTGTAATTTTATGTCAACTGCTTTAGCCAAACGATTGTCCAATACTATGAAGAACACCGACGTATGCATTGCTGGAATAGGTCAACGTCAGAGCAATATCAGCCAATCTGTTGAAGCAATAATAGCATCCAAGATTCAGCAATTTTCCATGAAGCTCTGTTTCCTAGTTATCGATTCTCCAACAGTCGAATTACCAATAGTACAAGTTGATCCTTGCAAGTGGAATATTGACAACATTCCATTAGCCGATCCATTATTCCACACACCAGGCCCCATCGACATCGTTCTTGGTTGCGAAGCATATTGGGTAGTCCACTGTCCGGGAAAACGATATATCGGTCCAAATCATCCATCGTTAGTTAATACTAAATTTGGCTGGACTATAACAGGTTCGGTTCCTATAAAATCGGTTGACAATCGGCAGTCATCTCATGTTGCAACGCTTCCTGATACATTAAAAGAAGAAATTAGTCGATTTTGGGAGCTGGATACGGTCGCCACGTCAAGTAAACTTTCCGAAGATGCTGACCCGTGTGAGCAACTGTACAAAACGACAACTACTCGTAATGAAGAAGGCAGATTCGTCGTGAGAGTACCTAAAACATCAAATTCCAAAGTTAAGCTTGGTGAATCTCGAAGTATAGCTGAACGCAGATTTTACAATACTGAACGACGCCTGCAACGCAATCCTAACATCTATGAGCAGTATCGACAATTTATGTCTACATACGAACAGCTAGGTCATATGACACTGATGCCGGAACTTACCAACGACTCAACACTGCACTGTTACTTGCCACACCATCCGGTGATAAAAGAGTCGAGTTCAACTACAAAATTACGTGTCGTATTCGATGCCTCATGTCAGACCGATTCAGGGTTTTCGCTGAATGACATTTTAATAGTTGGACCTATAGTGCAACCTGATTTATTCTCCATAATTTTACGCTTCCGAACCTTTGCCATTGCGTTATCGGCGGATATAGAGAAGATGTACCGTCAGGTTCTGATTCACCCTGATGATCAACCGCTACATCGCGTCCTTTGGAGATCGAATTCAGACCAGCGATTGCAATGTTATGAATTACAAACGGTTACATATGGAACTGCTTCGGCACCGTTTCTAGCAACTCGTTCTTTGAAACAAATAGCAATAGACATAACCGAATCTCAGCCGATCGTCGCTGATGCCATACAAACCCATTTTTATGTAGATGACTTCCTTTCTGGTTCCCACGACGAGCAATCAGCTATAGCTCTGCAACAAGACGTCTCCAAAGTACTGAAACAATATGGTTTTAGTTTAAAAAAATGGGCTTCGAACTCCACATTAGTGCTCCAAAACATTCCAAATGAAGACTTAGCCTTGCATAAATGTTATGATCTTCAAGCAGAAAACACAATAACCACCCTTGGCGTTACATGGAATCCTACAGAAGATGCTTTCAGCTTTAAAAGCATAAACTCATCGCCACCAGCTGTGGTAACCAGGCGAAACCTGCTTTCATCAGTTTTCCAAATATTTGACCCATTGGGTTTAGTTGGTCCTGTTGTCTGTAAGGCTAAATTGATGATGCAGCAAGCTTGGTTAGTAACAGATGAACAGGGAAAACAGTATGGTTGGGACAAGCCGTTACCCTTAAAACTCCAAATAGCATGGAAATCTTTTCATAATGACATCCACTTGCTAAAGAAATTGACCATCCCGCGGTTCATCTTTACTGCAAACAACTCAGCATTCGAACTACATTTTTTTGGCGATGCATCAGAGAAAGCATACGGGGCATGTTGTTATGTAAGATTTATATCTAACACCGGTATTCATTCAAACTTACTTGTGTCCAAGTCTAAAGTAGCTCCGATTTCAACACGACACACAATTGCCCGTTTGGAACTATGCGCGGCGCTGTTATGTATCCGTCTTTTACCAAAGGTGTTAGTAGCAATACAATGCAAACCCTCCAAGATTATGTTATGGACAGATTCAACAACTGTGCTACACTGGCTCTTAGCAACACCTACAAGATGGAAACCATTCGTAGCAAATCGAACGTCCGAGATTTTAGAAGCATCAGACGTCAGTCAATGGTATCACGTCCCAGGAATCGACAACCCAGCCGATGACATCTCTAGAGGAATGGATCCAGTCGGTTTAATTAATTCCCCTCGTTGGTGGTCAGGACCATCTTGGTTATCACAACCATATGATACATGGCCAAAGGGAATTCCTGAGCTCACTGATCCATTTGTCGTCAACGAAGAATGTCGCAATTCTACAGTTGTTGCAATGACAGCAACAGCTAGTTCGTTCTGCGAAAGATTGTTTGCAAGGTATTCAAGCTACACTAAACTTCGTCGTGCTGTGGTTTACTATCGTCGTTTCATCATGCATCTACAACATCGGTTCATGCAGAGTAAGAAACAAGCTGATGTTCCGAAGACATTATTTTCGCCATGGGTGACAACGGAAGAACTAAAGGCTGCAGAAAGATGCTTATACTTACTGCAGCAGAAGCAGATGTACTCCGAAGAACTAATTGCCCTACAAAAAAACCGAACAATTCCACGTTCGTCTCCATTAAGATGGGTGAATCCTAAAGTATGTGATGATGGACTTATTCGTGTCGGTGGAAGGTTAAGCCATGCCAACTTGCCAGAGGAGTCGAAGCATCCAATAATATTATCATCAAAGCATCCACTTACTGTACTGTTAGTAAGAGATTGTCATATCAAGCTTTTGCACGCCGGACCTCAACTAATGCTTGCTACACTTCGCCAGAAATATTGGATTCTTGGAGGCAGAGATCTTAGTCGTAGTGTATATCACCGATGTATCCTTTGTTTCAAACAAAAACCGTCGTTCATCACCCAACCAATAGCCGACCTACCACCTAGCCGTGTGCAACCTACAAGACCATTTGCAGTATCTGGGGTCGACTATTGTGGTCCATTCTTAGTGAAGTTCAATACACGACGTTCCAATCCACGCAAGGTATACATTTCTATTTTTGTATGCTTCTCTACTCGAGCTGTCCATATTGAAGTAGTCAGCGATTTGTCATCGGCAGCATTTATCGCAGCATTAAAAAGGTTTATTTCTCGACGGGGTAAGGTGATCGAACTCCATTCGGATAATGGTACAGCATTTAAAGGAGCTGCACACCAGTTGCGAGAAATATATGCAATGTTAAAGACAGACGATTACTCAAGAGAATGTATATTCAACTGGTGTTCTATAAATGAAATCACTTGGCGATTCATTCCTCCAAGAGCACCTCAATTCGGCGGACTGTGGGAGGCTGCAGTCAAGTCATTCAAGAACCATCTGCTAAAAGTAGTTGGCACAACAACCATGATGTACGAAGATTTTATGACACTCACTTCTCAAATAGAAATGTGTCTCAATTCACGTCCTCTGATCCCGATTCCCACGGAGACAACTGATATTGAAGTGTTAACACCTGGACACTTCCTAGTAGGTTCAAGCTTTCAAATGGTTCCAGAAACTGACATCACCAAAGTTCCTGATAACCGTTTGACTCACTGGAGGCAAACCCAAAAGATGTTACAAACCATTTGGACTAGGTGGTATGCAGAATACCTACAACAACTGCAAGCACGCACAACCGACAAGCGCCATCCAGCAACCAACATAAGTGTTGGAAGAGTTGTGATCCTCAAGGAAGATAATGTCCCGCCAGCCCAATGGCCGCTTGGCCTCATAACAGACGTTCACCCTGGCAAAGATAACATAGTTAGAGTAGTATCATTAAGAACACCTCGCGGAAAGATCATTACTCGGCCGGTTTCAAGGATTGCTTTGCTACCGATTGAAGAGTTGAAATAAATGCGTTATTTCAAGGTGGCCGGAATGTTAACGCAAAACGTTAACTGAACTATGCGGAATTAGGAAAAGAAGAAAGTAGGAGCACTGATATATTTTTCAAGCAACTCCTGTAGTGACAGCAAGCGAACGTGCAAAAAAAAAGAATAAAAAAGAGAAGAGTGACTACATCCAAGCGGACCACAGGATCGTGTTTTTTATAAAGAAGTCAACCGCAGATATTTTACCAAGTTAAGTTTATCCGTTCTCATCAGGATGGATCAATTTAGTTGAAATAGACAGTTTTTGCATGAAAACTCATTCCTGGTGGAACTTCATAGCAAAGTACAAAGTTCGTTTTGGATGGATCAATTTAGTTGAAATAGACAGTTTTTGCATAAAAACTCATTCCTGGTGGAACTTCATAGCAAAGTACAAAGTTCGTTTTGGATGGATCAATTTAGTTGAAATAGACAGTTTTTGCATAAAAACTCATTCCTGGTGGAACTTCATAGCAAAGTACAAAGTTCGTTTTGGATGGATCAATTTAGTTGAAATAGACAGTTTTTGCATGAAAACTCATTCCTGGTGGAACTTCATAGCAAAGTACAAAGTTCGTTTTAGATGGACAAAGTTAGTTGAAATAGACAGTTTTTGCATAAAAACTCATTCCTGGTGGAACTTCATAGCAAAGTACAAAGTTCGTTTTGGATGGATCAATTTAGTTGAAATAGACAGTTTTTGCATGAAAACTCATTCCTGGTGGAACTTCATAGCAAAGTACAAAGTTCGTTTTGGATGGATCAATTTAGTTGAAATAGACAGTTTTTGCATGAAAACTCATTCCTGGTGGAACTTCATAGCAAAGTACAAAGTTCGTTTTGGATGGATCAATTTAGTTGAAATAGACAGTTTTTGCATGAAAACTCATTCCTGGTGGAACTTCATAGCAAAGTACAAAGTTCGTTTTGGATGGATCAATTTAGTTGAAATAGACAGTTTTTGCATGAAAACTCATTCCTGGTGGAACTTCATAGCAAAGTACAAAGTTCGTATCGGATGGATCAATTTAGTTGAAATAGACAGTTCTTGCATGAAAACTCATTCCTGGTAGAACTTCATAGCAAAGTACAAAGTTCGTATCGGATGGACGAATTAAGTTGAAATAGACAGTTTTTGTATGAAAACTCATTCCTGGTGGAACTTCATAGCAAAGTACAAAGTTCGTTTTGGATGGACAAAGTTAGTTGAAATAGACAGTTTTTGCATGAAAACTCATTCCTGGTGGAACTTCATAGCAAAGTACAAAGTTCGTTTTGGATGGATCAATTTAGTTGAAATAGACAGTTTTTGCATGAAAACTCATTCCTGGTGGAACTTCATAGCAAAGTACAAAGTTCGTTTTAGATGGACAAAGTTAGTTGAAATAGACAGTTTTTGCATAAAAACTCATTCCTGGTGGAACTTCATAGCAAAGTACAAAGTTCGTTTTGGATGGATCAATTTAGTTGAAATAGACAGTTTTTGCATGAAAACTCATTCCTGGTGGAACTTCATAGCAAAGTACAAAGTTCGTTTTGGATGGATCAATTTAGTTGAAATAGACAGTTTTTGCATGAAAACTCATTCCTGGTGGAACTTCATAGCAAAGTACAAAGTTCGTTTTGGATGGATCAATTTAGTTGAAATAGACAGTTTTTGCATGAAAACTCATTCCTGGTGGAACTTCATAGCAAAGTACAAAGTTCGTTTTGGATGGATCAATTTAGTTGAAATAGACAGTTTTTGCATGAAAACTCATTCCTGGTGGAACTTCATAGCAAAGTACAAAGTTCGTTTTGGATGGATCAATTTAGTTGAAATAGACAGTTTTTGCATGAAAACTCATTCCTGGTGGAACTTCATAGCAAAGTACAAAGTTCGTTTTGGATGGATCAATTTAGTTGAAATAGACAGTTTTTGCATGAAAACTCATTCCTGGTGGAACTTCATAGCAAAGTACAAAGTTCGTTTTGGATGGACAAAGTTAGTTGAAATAGACAGTTTTTGCATGAAAACTCATTCCTGGTGGAACTTCATAGCAAAGTACAAAGTTCGTTTTGGATGGACGAATTAAGTTGAAATAGACAGTTTTTGTATGAAAACTCATTCCTGGTGGAACTTCATAGCAAAGTACAAAGTTCGAATCAGATGGACGAATTAAGTTGAAATAGACAGTTTTTGCATGAAAACTCATTCCTGGTAGAACTTCATAGCAAAGTACAAAGTTCGTTTTAGATGGACAAAGTTAGTTGAAATAGACAGTTTTTGCATGAAAACTCATTCCTGGTGGAACTTCATAGCAAAGTACAAAGTTCGTTTTGGATGGACAAAGTTAGTTGAAATAGACAGTTTTTGCATAAAAACTCATTTCTGGTGGAACTTCATAGCAAAGTACAAAGTTCGTTTTGGATGGATCAATTTAGTTGAAATAGACAGTTTTTGTATGAAAACTCATTCCTGGTGGAACTTCATAGCAAAGTACAAAGTTCGTTTTGGATGGATCAATTTAGTTGAAATAGACAGTTTTTGCATGAAAACTCATTCCTGGTGGAACTTCATAGCAAAGTACAAAGTTCGAATCAGATGGATGAATTAAGTTGAAATAGACAGTTTTTGCATGAAAACTCATTCCTGGTGGAACTTCATAGCAAAGTACAAAGTTCGTTTTAGATGGACAAAGTTAGTTGAAATAGACAGTTTTTGCATAAAAACTCATTCCTGGTGGAACTTCATAGCAAAGTACAAAGTTCGTTTTGGATGGATCAATTTAGTTGAAATAGACAGTTTTTGTATGAAAACTCATTCCTGGTGGAACTTCATAGCAAAGTACAAAGTTCGTTTTGGATGGATCAATTTAGTTGAAATAGACAGTTTTTGTATGAAAACTCATTCCTGGTGGAACTTCATAGCAAAGTACAAAGTTCGAATCAGATGGACGAATTAAGTTGAAATAGACAGTTTTTGCATAAAAACTCATTCCTGGTGGAACTTCATAGCAAAGTACAAAGTTCGTTTTGGATGGACAAAATTAGTTGAAATAGACAGTTTTTGTATGAAAACTCATTCCTGGTGGAACTTCATAGCAAAGTACAAAGTTCGAATCAGATGGATGAATTAAGTTGAAATAGACAGTTTTTGCATGAAAACTCATTCCTGGTGGAACTTCATAGCAAAGTACAAAGTTCGTTTTAGATGGACAAAGTTAGTTGAAATAGACAGTTTTTGCATAAAAACTCATTCCTGGTAGAACTTCATAGCAAAGTACAAAGTTCGAATCAGATGGACGAATTAAGTTGAAATAGACAGTTTTTGCATATAAACTCATTCCTGGTGGAACTTCATAGCAAAGTACAAAGTTCGTTTTGGATGGATCAATTTAGTTGAAATAGACAGTTTTTGCATGAAAACTCATTCCTGGTAGAACTTCATAGCAAAGTACAAAGTTCGTTTTAGATGGACAAAGTTAGTTGAAATAGACAGTTTTTGTATGAAAACTCATTCCTGGTGGAACTTCATAGCAAAGTACAAAGTTCGTTTTGGATGGACGAATTAAGTTGAAATAGACAGTTTTTGTATGAAAACTCATTCCTGGTGGAACTTCATAGCAAAGTACAAAGTTCGAATCAGATGGATGAATTAAGTTGAAATAGACAGTTTTTGCATGAAAACTCATTCCTGGTAGAACTTCATAGCAAAGTACAAAGTTCGTTTTAGATGGACAAAGTTAGTTGAAATAGACAGTTTTTGCATAAAAACTCATTCCTGGTAGAACTTCATAGCAAAGTACAAAGTTCGAATCAGATGGACGAATTAAGTTGAAATAGACAGTTTTTGCATATAAACTCATTCCTGGTGGAACTTCATAGCAAAGTACAAAGTTCGTTTTGGATGGATCAATTTAGTTGAAATAGACAGTTTTTGCATGAAAACTCATTCCTGGTGGAACTTCATAGCAAAGTACAAAGTTCGTTTTAGATGGACAAAGTTAGTTGAAATAGACAGTTTTTGCATAAAAACTCATTCCTGGTGGAACTTCATAGCAAAGTACAAAGTTCGTTTTGGATGGACGAATTAAGTTGAAATAGACAGTTTTTGCATAAAAACTCATTCCTGGTGGAACTTCATAGCAAAGTACAAAGTTCGTTTTGGATGGACGAATTAAGTTGAAATAGACAGTTTTTGTATGAAAACTCATTCCTGGTGGAACTTCATAGCAAAGTACAAAGTTCGTTTTGGATGGACAAAGTTAGTTGAAATAGACAGTTTTTGCATGAAAACTCATTCCTGGTGGAACTTCATAGCAAAGTACAAAGTTCGTTTTGGATGGACGAATTAAGTTGAAATAGACAGTTTTTGTATGAAAACTCATTCCTGGTGGAACTTCATAGCAAAGTACAAAGTTCGTTTTGGATGGACGAATTAAGTTGAAATAGACAGTTTTTGCATGAAAACTCATTCCTGGTGGAACTTCATAGCAAAGTACAAAGTTCGTTTTAGATGGACAAAGTTAGTTGAAATAGACAGTTTTTGCATAAAAACTCATTCCTGGTGGAACTTCATAGCAAAGTACAAAGTTCGTTTTGGATGGACGAATTAAGTTGAAATAGACAGTTTTTGTATGAAATCTCATTCCTGGTGGAACTTCATAGCAAAGTACAAAGTTCGTTTTGGATGGATCAATTTAGTTGAAATAGACAGTTTTTGCATGAAAACTCATTCCTGGTGGAACTTCATAGCAAAGTACAAAGTTCGTTTTGGATGGATCAATTTAGTTGAAATAGACAGTTTTTGCATGAAAACTCATTCCTGGTGGAACTTCATAGCAAAGTACAAAGTTCGTTTTGGATGGACAAAGTTAGTTGAAATAGACAGTTTTTGCATAAAAACTCATTCCTGGTGGAACTTCATAGCAAAGTACAAAGTTCGTTTTGGATGGATCAATTTAGTTGAAATAGACAGTTTTTGTATGAAAACTCATTCCTGGTGGAACTTCATAGCAAAGTACAAAGTTCGAATCAGATGGACGAATTAAGTTGAAATAGACAGTTTTTGCATAAAAACTCATTCCTGGTGGAACTTCATAGCAAAGTACAAAGTTCGTTTTGGATGGACAAAATTAGTTGAAATAGACAGTTTTTGTATGAAAACTCATTCCTGGTGGAACTTCATAGCAAAGTACAAAGTTCGAATCAGATGGATGAATTAAGTTGAAATAGACAGTTTTTGCATGAAAACTCATTCCTGGTGGAACTTCATAGCAAAGTACAAAGTTCGTTTTAGATGGACAAAGTTAGTTGAAATAGACAGTTTTTGCATAAAAACTCATTCCTGGTAGAACTTCATAGCAAAGTACAAAGTTCGAATCAGATGGACGAATTAAGTTGAAATAGACAGTTTTTGCATATAAACTCATTCCTGGTGGAACTTCATAGCAAAGTACAAAGTTCGTTTTGGATGGATCAATTTAGTTGAAATAGACAGTTTTTGCATGAAAACTCATTCCTGGTAGAACTTCATAGCAAAGTACAAAGTTCGTTTTAGATGGACAAAGTTAGTTGAAATAGACAGTTTTTGTATGAAAACTCATTCCTGGTGGAACTTCATAGCAAAGTACAAAGTTCGTTTTGGATGGACGAATTAAGTTGAAATAGACAGTTTTTGTATGAAAACTCATTCCTGGTGGAACTTCATAGCAAAGTACAAAGTTCGAATCAGATGGATGAATTAAGTTGAAATAGACAGTTTTTGCATGAAAACTCATTCCTGGTAGAACTTCATAGCAAAGTACAAAGTTCGTTTTAGATGGACAAAGTTAGTTGAAATAGACAGTTTTTGCATAAAAACTCATTCCTGGTAGAACTTCATAGCAAAGTACAAAGTTCGAATCAGATGGACGAACTAAGTTGAAATAGACAGTTTTTGCATATAAACTCATTCCTGGTGGAACTTCATAGCAAAGTACAAAGTTCGTTTTGGATGGATCAATTTAGTTGAAATAGACAGTTTTTGCATGAAAACTCATTCCTGGTGGAACTTCATAGCAAAGTACAAAGTTCGTTTTAGATGGACAAAGTTAGTTGAAATAGACAGTTTTTGCATAAAAACTCATTCCTGGTGGAACTTCATAGCAAAGTACAAAGTTCGTTTTGGATGGACGAATTAAGTTGAAATAGACAGTTTTTGCATAAAAACTCATTCCTGGTGGAACTTCATAGCAAAGTACAAAGTTCGTTTTGGATGGACGAATTAAGTTGAAATAGACAGTTTTTGTATGAAAACTCATTCCTGGTGGAACTTCATAGCAAAGTACAAAGTTCGTTTTGGATGGACAAAGTTAGTTGAAATAGACAGTTTTTGCATGAAAACTCATTCCTGGTGGAACTTCATAGCAAAGTACAAAGTTCGTTTTGGATGGACGAATTAAGTTGAAATAGACAGTTTTTGTATGAAAACTCATTCCTGGTGGAACTTCATAGCAAAGTACAAAGTTCGTTTTGGATGGACGAATTAAGTTGAAATAGACAGTTTTTGCATGAAAACTCATTCCTGGTGGAACTTCATAGCAAAGTACAAAGTTCGTTTTAGATGGACAAAGTTAGTTGAAATAGACAGTTTTTGCATAAAAACTCATTCCTGGTGGAACTTCATAGCAAAGTACAAAGTTCGTTTTGGATGGACGAATTAAGTTGAAATAGACAGTTTTTGTATGAAATCTCATTCCTGGTGGAACTTCATAGCAAAGTACAAAGTTCGTTTTGGATGGATCAATTTAGTTGAAATAGACAGTTTTTGCATGAAAACTCATTCCTGGTGGAACTTCATAGCAAAGTACAAAGTTCGTTTTGGATGGATCAATTTAGTTGAAATAGACAGTTTTTGCATGAAAACTCATTCCTGGTGGAACTTCATAGCAAAGTACAAAGTTCGTTTTGGATGGACAAAGTTAGTTGAAATAGACAGTTTTTGCATAAAAACTCATTCCTGGTGGAACTTCATAGCAAAGTACAAAGTTCGTTTTGGATGGATCAATTTAGTTGAAATAGACAGTTTTTGTATGAAAACTCATTCCTGGTGGAACTTCATAGCAAAGTACAAAGTTCGTTTTGGATGGACAAAGTTAGTTGAAATAGACAGTTTTTGCATAAAAACTCATTCCTGGTGGAACTTCATAGCAAAGTACAAAGTTCGTTTTGGATGGACGAATTAAGTTGAAATAGACAGTTTTTGCATGAAAACTCATTCCTGGTGGAACTTCATAGCAAAGTACAAAGTTCGTTTTGGATGGACAAAGTTAGTTGAAATAGACAGTTTTTGCATAAAAACTCATTCCTGGTGGAACTTCATAGCAAAGTACAAAGTTCGTTTTGGATGGATCAATTTAGTTGAAATAGACAGTTTTTGTATGAAAACTCATTCCTGGTGGAACTTCATAGCAAAGTACAAAGTTCGTTTTGGATGGACAAAGTTAGTTGAAATAGACAGTTTTTGCATAAAAACTCATTCCTGGTGGAACTTCATAGCAAAGTACAAAGTTCGTTTTGGATGGACGAATTAAGTTGAAATAGACAGTTTTTGTATGAAATCTCATTCCTGGTGGAACTTCATAGCAAAGTACAAAGTTCGTTTTGGATGGATCAATTTAGTTGAAATAGACAGTTTTTGCATGAAAACTCATTCCTGGTGGAACTTCATAGCAAAGTACAAAGTTCGTTTTGGATGGATCAATTTAGTTGAAATAGACAGTTTTTGCATGAAAACTCATTCCTGGTGGAACTTCATAGCAAAGTACAAAGTTCGTTTTGGATGGACAAAGTTAGTTGAAATAGACAGTTTTTGCATAAAAACTCATTCCTGGTGGAACTTCATAGCAAAGTACAAAGTTCGTTTTGGATGGATCAATTTAGTTGAAATAGACAGTTTTTGTATGAAAACTCATTCCTGGTGGAACTTCATAGCAAAGTACAAAGTTCGTTTTGGATGGACAAAGTTAGTTGAAATAGACAGTTTTTGCATGAAAACTCATTCCTGGTGGAACTTCATAGCAAAGTACAAAGTTCGTTTTGGATGGATCAATTTAGTTGAAATAGACAGTTTTTGTATGAAAACTCATTCCTGGTGGAACTTCATAGCAAAGTACAAAGTTCGTTTTGGATGGACAAAGTTAGTTGAAATAGACAGTTTTTGCATAAAAACTCATTCCTGGTGGAACTTCATAGCAAAGTACAAAGTTCGTTTTGGATGGATCAATTTAGTTGAAATAGACAGTTTTTGTATGAAAACTCATTCCTGGTGGAACTTCATAGCAAAGTACAAAGTTCGAATCAGATGGATGAATTAAGTTGAAATAGACAGTTTTTGCATGAAAACTCATTCCTGGTGGAACTTCATAGCAAAGTACAAAGTTCGTTTTAGATGGACAAAGTTAGTTGAAATAAACAGTTTTTGCATAAAAACTCATTCCTGGTAGAACTTCATAGCAAAGTACAAAGTTCGAATCAGATGAACGAATTAAGTTGAAATAGACAGTTTTTGCATAAAAACTCATTCCTGGTGGAACTTCATAGCAAAGTACAAAGTTCGTTTTGGATGGATCAATTTAGTTGAAATAGACAGTTTTTGCATGAAAACTCATTCCTGGTAGAACTTCATAGCAAAGTACAAAGTTCGTTTTAGATGGACAAAGTTAGTTGAAATAGACAGTTTTTGTATGAAAACTCATTCCTGGTGGAACTTCATAGCAAAGTACAAAGTTCGTTTTGGATGGACGAATTAAGTTGAAATAGACAGTTTTTGTATGAAAACTCATTCCTGGTGGAACTTCATAGCAAAGTACAAAGTTCGAATCAGATGGATGAATTAAGTTGAAATAGACAGTTTTTGCATGAAAACTCATTCCTGGTGGAACTTCATAGCAAAGTACAAAGTTCGTTTTAGATGGACAAAGTTAGTTGAAATAGACAGTTTTTGCATAAAAACTCATTCCTGGTGGAACTTCATAGCAAAGTACAAAGTTCGTTTTGGATGGACAAAGTTAGTTGAAATAGACAGTTTTTGCATAAAAACTCATTCCTGGTGGAACTTCATAGCAAAGTACAAAGTTCGTTTTGGATGGATCAATTTAGTTGAAATAGACAGTTTTTGCATGAAAACTCATTCCTGGTGGAACTTCATAGCAAAGTACAAAGTTCGTTTTGGATGGACAAAGTTAGTTGAAATAGACAGTTTTTGCATAAAAACTCATTCCTGGTGGAACTTCATAGCAAAGTACAAAGTTCGTTTTGGATGGACGAATTAAGTTGAAATAGACAGTTTTTGCATGAAAACTCATTCCTGGTGGAACTTCATAGCAAAGTACAAAGTTCGTTTTGGATGGACAAAGTTAGTTGAAATAGACAGTTTTTGCATAAAAACTCATTCCTGGTGGAACTTCATAGCAAAGTACAAAGTTCGTTTTGGATGGATCAATTTAGTTGAAATAGACAGTTTTTGTATGAAAACTCATTCCTGGTGGAACTTCATAGCAAAGTACAAAGTTCGTTTTGGATGGACAAAGTTAGTTGAAATAGACAGTTTTTGCATAAAAACTCATTCCTGGTGGAACTTCATAGCAAAGTACAAAGTTCGTTTTGGATGGACGAATTAAGTTGAAATAGACAGTTTTTGTATGAAAACTCATTCCTGGTGGAACTTCATAGCAAAGTACAAAGTTCGTTTTGGATGGACAAAGTTAGTTGAAATAGACAGTTTTTGCATAAAAACTCATTCCTGGTGGAACTTCATAGCAAAGTACAAAGTTCGTTTTGGATGGACGAATTAAGTTGAAATAGACAGTTTTTGCATGAAAACTCATTCCTGGTGGAACTTCATAGCAAAGTACAAAGTTCGTTTTGGATGGACAAAGTTAGTTGAAATAGACAGTTTTTGCATGAAAACTCATTCCTGGTGGAACTTCATAGCAAAGAACAAAGTTCGTTTTGGATGGATCAATTTAGTTGAAATAGACAGTTTTTGTATGAAAACTCATTCCTGGTGGAACTTCATAGCAAAGTACAAAGTTCGTTTTGGATGGACAAAGTTAGTTGAAATAGACAGTTTTTGCATAAAAACTCATTCCTGGTGGAACTTCATAGCAAAGTACAAAGTTCGTTTTGGATGGATCAATTTAGTTGAAATAGACAGTTTTTGTATGAAAACTCATTCCTGGTGGAACTTCATAGCAAAGTACAAAGTTCGTTTTGGATGGACGAATTAAGTTGAAATAGACAGTTTTTGTATAAAAACTCATTCCTGGTGGAACTTTATAGCAAAGTACAAAGTTCGAATCAGATGGACGAATTAAGTTGAAATAGACAGTTTTTGCATGAAAACTCATTCCTGGTGGAACTTCATAGCAAAGTACAAAGTTCGTTTTAGATGGACAAAGTTAGTTGAAATAGACAGTTTTTGCATGAAAACTCATTCCTGGTGGAACTTCATAGCAAAGTACAAAGTTCGTTTTGGATGGATCAATTTAGTTGAAATAGACAGTTTTTGCATGAAAACTCATTCCTGGTGGAACTTCATAGCAAAGTACAAAGTTCGTTTTGGATGGACAAAGTTAGTTGAAATAGACAGTTTTTGCATAAAAACTCATTCCTGGTGGAACTTCATAGCAAAGTACAAAGTTCGTTTTGGATGGATCAATTTAGTTGAAATAGACAGTTTTTGTATGAAAACTCATTCCTGGTGGAACTTCATAGCAAAGTACAAAGTTCGTTTTGGATGGACAAAGTTAGTTGAAATAGACAGTTTTTGCATAAAAACTCATTCCTGGTGGAACTTCATAGCAAAGTACAAAGTTCGTTTTGGATGGACGAATTAAGTTGAAATAGACAGTTTTTGTATAAAAACTCATTCCTGGTGGAACTTCATAGCAAAGTACAAAGTTCGAATCAGATGGACGAATTAAGTTGAAATAGACAGTTTTTGCATGAAAACTCATTCCTGGTGGAACTTCATAGCAAAGTACAAAGTTCGTTTTAGGTGGACAAAGTTAGTTGAAATAGACAGTTTTTGCATAAAAACTCATTCCTGGTGGAACTTCATAGCAAAGTACAAAGTTCGTTTTGGATGGATCAATTTAGTTGAAATAGACAGTTTTTGTATGAAAACTCATTCCTGGTGGAACTTCATAGCAAAGTACAAAGTTCGAATCAGATGGACGAATTAAGTTGAAATAGACAGTTTTTGCATGAAAACTCATTCCTGGTGGAACTTCATAGCAAAGTACAAAGTTCGTTTTGGATGGATCAATTTAGTTGAAATAGACAGTTTTTGCATGAAAACTCATTCCTGGTGGAACTTCATAGCAAAGTACAAAGTTCGTTTTGGATGGACAAAGTTAGTTGAAATAGACAGTTTTTGCATAAAAACTCATTCCTGGTGGAACTTCATAGCAAAGTACAAAGTTCGTTTTGGATGGATCAATTTAGTTGAAATAGACAGTTTTTGTATGAAAACTCATTCCTGGTGGAACTTCATAGCAAAGTACAAAGTTCGTTTTGGATAGACAAAGTTAGTTGAAATAGACAGTTTTTGCATGAAAACTCATTCCTGGTGGAACTTCATAGCAAAGTACAAAGTTCGTTTTAGATGGACAAAGTTAGTTGAAATAGACAGTTTTTGCATGAAAACTCATTCCTGGTGGAACTTCATAGCAAAGTACAAAGTTCGTTTTGGATGGATCAATTTAGTTGAAATAGACAGTTTTTGCATGAAAACTCATTCCTGGTGGAACTTCATAGCAAAGTACAAAGTTCGTTTTGGATGGACAAAGTTAGTTGAAATAGACAGTTTTTGCATAAAAACTCATTCCTGGTGGAACTTCATAGCAAAGTACAAAGTTCGTTTTGGATGGATCAATTTAGTTGAAATAGACAGTTTTTGTATGAAAACTCATTCCTGGTGGAACTTCATAGCAAAGTACAAAGTTCGTTTTGGATGGACAAAGTTAGTTGAAATAGACAGTTTTTGCATGAAAACTCATTCCTGGTGGAACTTCATAGCAAAGTACAAAGTTCGTTTTGGATGGACGAATTAAGTTGAAATAGACAGTTTTTGCATGAAAACTCATTCCTGGTGGAACTTCATAGCAAAGTACAAAGTTCGTTTTGGATGGATCAATTTAGTTGAAATAGACAGTTCTTGCATGAAAACTCATTCCTGGTGGAACTTCATAGCAAAGTACAAAGTTCGTTTTGGATGGACAAAGTTAGTTGAAATAGACAGCTTTTGCATGAAAACTCATTCCTGGTGGAACTTCATAGCAAAGTACAAAGTTCGAATCGGATGGACAAAGTTAGTTGAAATAGACAGTTTTTGCATGAAAACTCATTCCTGGTGGAACTTCATAGCAAAGTACAAAGTTCGTTTTGGATGGACAAAGTTAGTTGAAATAGACAGTTTTTGCATGAAAACTCATTCCTGGTGGAACTTCATAGCAAAGTACAAAGTTCGAATCGGATGGACAAAGTTAGTTGAAATAGACAGTTTTTGCATAAAAACTCATTCCTGGTGGAACTTCATAGCAAAGTACAAAGTTCGTTTTGGATGGACAAAGTTAGTTGAAATAGACAGTTCTTGCATGAAAACTCATTTCTGGTGGAACTTCATAGCAAAGAACAAAGTTCGTTTTGGATGGATCAATTTAGTTGAAATAGACAGTTTTTGCATGAAAACTCATTCCTGGTGGAACTTCATAGCAAAGTACAAAGTTCGTTTTGGATGGATCAATTTAGTTGAAATAGACAGTTTTTGCATGAAAACTCATTCCTGGTGGAACTTCATAGCAAAGTACAAAGTTCGTATCGGATGGACGAATTAAGTTGAAATAGACAGTTTTTGCATGAAAACTCATTTCTGGTGGAACTTCATAGCAAAGAACAAAGTTCGTTTTGGATGGATCAATTTAGTTGAAATAGACAGTTTTTGCATGAAAACTCATTCCTGGTGGAACTTCATAGCAAAGTACAAAGTTCGTTTTGGATGGATCAATTTAGTTGAAATAGACAGTTTTTACATGAAAACTCATTCCTGGTGGAACTTCATAGCAAAGTACAAAGTTCGTTTTGGATGGATCAATTTAGTTGAAATAGACAGTTTTTGCATGAAAACTCATTCCTGGTGGAACTTCATAGCAAAGTACAAAGTTCGTTTTGGATGGACAAAATTAGTTGAAATAGACAGTTTTTGCATGAAAACTCATTCCTGGTGGAACTTCATAGCAAAGTACAAAGTTCGTTTTGGATGGACAAAGTTAGTTGAAATAGACAGTTTTTGCATGAAAACTCATTCCTGGTGGAACTTCATAGCAAAGTACAAAGTTCGTTTTGGATGGATCAATTTAGTTGAAATAGACAGTTTTTGCATGAAAACTCATTCCTGGTGGAACTTCATAGCAAAGTACAAAGTTCGTTTTGGATGGATCAATTTAGTTGAAATAGACAGTTTTTGCATGAAAACTCATTCCTGGTGGAACTTCATAGCAAAGTACAAAGTTCGTTTTGGATGGATCAATTTAGTTGAAATAGACAGTTTTTGCATGAAAACTCATTCCTGGTGGAACTTCATAGCAAAGTACAAAGTTCGTTTTGGATGGACAAAATTAGTTGAAATAGACAGTTTTTGCATGAAAACTCATTCCTGGTGGAACTTCATAGCAAAGTACAAAGTTCGTTTTGGATGGACAAAGTTAGTTGAAATAGACAGTTTTTGCATGAAAACTCATTCCTGGTGGAACTTCATAGCAAAGTACAAAGTTCGTATCGGATGGACGAATTAAGTTGAAATAGACAGTTTTTGCATGAAAACTCATTTCTGGTGAAACTTCATAACAAAGAACAAAGTTCGTTTTGGATGGACAAAATTAGTTGAAATAGACAGTTTTTGCATGAAAACTCATTCCTGGTGGAACTTCATAGCAAAGTACAAAGTTCGTTTTGGATGGACAAAATTAGTTGAAATAGACAGTTTTTGCATGAAAACTCATTCCTGGTGGAACTTCATAGCAAAGTACAAAGTTCGTTTTGGATGGATCAATTTAGTTGAAATAGACAGTTTTTGCATGAAAACTCATTCCTGGTGGAACTTCATAGCAAAGTACAAAGTTCGTTTTGGATGGACAAAATTAGTTGAAATAGACAGTTTTTGCATGAAAACTCATTCCTGGTGGAACTTCATAGCAAAGTACAAAGTTCGTTTTGGATGGACAAAGTTAGTTGAAATAGACAGTTTTTGCATGAAAACTCATTCCTGGTGGAACTTCATAGCAAAGTACAAAGTTCGTCTTGGATGGATCAATTTAGTTGAAATAGACAGTTTTTGCATGAAAACTCATTCCTGGTGGAACTTCATAGCAAAGTACAAAGTTCGTTTTGGATGGACAAAGTTAGTTGAAATAGACAGTTTTTGCATGAAAACTCATTCCTGGTGGAACTTCATAGCAAAGTACAAAGTTCGTTTTGGATGGACAAAGTTAGTTGAAATAGACAGTTTTTGCATGAAAACTCATTCGTGGTGGAACTTCATAGCAAAGTACAAAGTTCGTTTTGGATGGATCAATTTAGTTGAAATAGACAGTTTTTGCATGAAAACTCATTCCTGGTGGAACTTCATAGCAAAGTACAAAGTTCGTTTTGGATGGACAAAGTTAGTTGAAATAGACAGTTTTTGCATAAAAACTCATTCCTGGTGGAACTTCATAGCAAAGTACAAAGTTCGTTTTGGATGGATCAATTTAGTTGAAATAGACAGTTTTTGCATAAAAACTCATTCCTGGTGGAACTTCATAGCAAAGTACAAAGTTCGTTTTGGATGGACAAAGTTAGTTGAAATAGACAGTTTTTGCATGAAAACTCATTCCTGGTGGAACTTCATAGCAAAGTACAAAGTTCGTTTTGGATGGATCAATTTAGTTGAAATAGACAGTTTTTGCATGAAAACTCATTCCTGGTGGAACTTCATAGCAAAGTACAAAGTTCGTTTTGGATGGACAAAGTTAGTTGAAATAGACAGTTTTTGCATGAAAACTCATTCCTGGTGGAACTTCATAGCAAAGTACAAAGTTCGTTTTGGATGGATCAATTTAGTTGAAATAGACAGTTTTTGCATGAAAACTCATTCCTGGTGGAACTTCATAGCAAAGTACAAAGTTCGTTTTGGATGGATCAATTTAGTTGAAATAGACAGTTTTTGCATGAAAACTCATTCCTGGTGGAACTTCATAGCAAAGTACAAAGTTCGTTTTGGATGGATCAATTTAGTTGAAATAGACAGTTTTTGCATGAAAACTCATTCCTGGTGGAACTTCATAGCAAAGTACAAAGTTCGTTTTGGATGGACAAAGTTAGTTGAAATAGACAGTTTTTGCATGAAAACTCATTCCTGGTGGAACTTCATAGCAAAGTACAAAGTTCGTTTTGGATGGACAAAGTTAGTTGAAATAGACAGTTCTTGCATGAAAACTCATTCCTGGTAGAACTTCATAGCAAAGTACAAAGTTCGTTTTGGATGGATCAATTTAGTTGAAATAGACAGTTTTTGCATGAAAACTAATTCCTGGTGGAACTTCATAGCAAAGAACAAAGTTCGTATCGGATGCACCAATTTAGTTGAAATAGACAGTTTTTGCATGAAAACTCATTCCTGGTGGAACTTCATAGCAAAGTACAAAGTTCGTTTTGGATGGACAAAGTTAGTTGAAATAGACAGTTTTTGCATGAAAATTCATTCCTGGTGGAACTTCATAGCAAAGTACAAAGTTCGTTTTGGATGCACCAATTTAGTTGAAATAGACAGTTTTTGCATGAAAACTCATTCCTGGTGGAACTTCATAGCAAAGAACAAAGTTCGTATCGGATGCACCAATTTAGTTGAAATAGACAGTTTTTGCATGAAAACTCATTCCTGGTGGAACTTCATAGCAAAGTACAAAGTTCGTTTTGGATGGACAAAGTTAGTTGAAATAGACAGTTCTTGCATGAAAACTCATTCCTGGTAGAACTTCATAGCAAAGTACAAAGTTCGTTTTGGATGGATCAATTTAGTTGAAATAGACAGTTTTTGCATGAAAACTCATTCCTGGTGGAACTTCATAGCAAAGAACAAAGTTCGTATCGGATGCACCAATTTAGTTGAAATAGACAGTTCCTGCATGAAAACTCATTCCTGGTGGAACTTCATAGCAAAGTACAAAGTTCGTTTTGGATGGACAAAGTTAGTTGAAATAGACAGTTTTTGCATGAAAACTCATTCCTGGTGGAACTTCATAGCAAAGTACAAAGTTCGTTTTGGATGGACAAAGTTAGTTGAAATAGACAGTTCTTGCATGAAAACTCATTCCTGGTAGAACTTCATAGCAAAGTACAAAGTTCGTTTTGGATGGATCAATTTAGTTGAAATAGACAGTTTTTGCATGTAAACTCATTCCTGGTGGAACTTCATAGCAAAGAACAAAGTTCGTATCGGATGCACCAATTTAGTTGAAATAGACAGTTTTTGCATGAAAACTCATTCCTGGTGGAACTTCATAGCAAAGTACAAAGTTCGTATCGGATGCACCAATTTAGTTGAAATAGACAGTTCCTGCATGAAAACTCATTCCTGGTGGAACTTCATAGCAAAGTACAAAGTTCGTTTTGGATGGATCAATTTAGTTGAAATAGACAGTTTTTGCATGAAAACTCATTCCTGGTGGAACTTCATAGCAAAGTACAAAGTTCGTTTTGGATGGACAAAGTTAGTTGAAATAGACAGTTTTTGCATGAAAACTCATTCCTGGTGGAACTTCATAGCAAAGTACAAAGTTCGTTTTGGATGGACAAAGTTAGTTGAAATAGACAGTTTTTGCATAAAAACTCATTCCTGGTGGAACTTCATAGCAAAGTACAAAGTTCGTTTTGGATGGACAAAGTTAGTTGAAATAGACAGCTTTTGCATAAAAACTCATTCCTGGTGGAACTTCATAGCAAAGTACAAAGTTCGTTTTGGATGGATCAATTTAGTTGAAATAGACAGTTTTTGCATGAAAACTCATTCCTGGTGGAACTTCATAGCAAAGTACAAAGTTCGTTTTGGATGGACAAAGTTAGTTGAAATAGACAGTTTTTGCATAAAAACTCATTCCTGGTGGAACTTCATAGCAAAGTAAAAAGTTCGTTTTGGATGGATCAATTTAGTTGAAATAGACAGTTTTTGCATGAAAACTCATTCCTGGTGGAACTTCATAGCAAAGTACAAAGTTCGTTTTGGATGGACAAAGTTAGTTGAAATAGACAGTTTTTGCATGAAAACTCATTCCTGGTGGAACTTCATAGCAAAGTACAAAGTTCGTTTTGGATGGACGAATTAAGTTGAAATAGACAGTTTTTGTATGAAAACTCATTCCTGGTGGAACTTCATAGCAAAGTACAAAGTTCGAATCAGATGGACGAATTAAGTTGAAATAGACAGTTTTTGCATGAAAACTCATTCCTGGTGGAACTTCATAGCAAAGTACAAAGTTCGAATCAGATGGACGAATTAAGTTGAAATAGACAGTTTTTGCATGAAAACTCATTCCTGGTAGAACTTCATAGCAAAGTACAAAGTTCGTTTTAGATGGACAAAGTTAGTTGAAATAGACAGTTTTTGCATGAAAACTCATTCCTGGTGGAACTTCATAGCAAAGTACAAAGTTCGTTTTGGATGGATCAATTTAGTTGAAATAGACAGTTTTTGCATGAAAACTCATTCCTGGTGGAACTTCATAGCAAAGTACAAAGTTCGTTTTAGATGGACAAAGTTAGTTGAAATAGACAGTTTTTGCATAAAAACTCATTCCTGGTGGAACTTCATAGCAAAGTACAAAGTTCGTTTTGGATGGATCAATTTAGTTGAAATAGACAGTTTTTGCATGAAAACTCATTCCTGGTGGAACTTCATAGCAAAGTACAAAGTTCGTTTTGGATGGATCAATTTAGTTGAAATAGACAGTTTTTGCATGAAAACTCATTCCTGGTGGAACTTCATAGCAAAGTACAAAGTTCGTTTTGGATGGATCAATTTAGTTGAAATAGACAGTTTTTGCATGAAAACTCATTCCTGGTGGAACTTCATAGCAAAGTACAAAGTTCGTATCGGATGGATCAATTTAGTTGAAATAGACAGTTCTTGCATGAAAACTCATTCCTGGTAGAACTTCATAGCAAAGTACAAAGTTCGTATCGGATGGACGAATTAAGTTGAAATAGACAGTTTTTGCATGAAAACTCATTCCTGGTGGAACTTCATAGCAAAGTACAAAGTTCGTTTTGGATGGACAAAGTTAGTTGAAATAGACAGTTTTTGCATGAAAACTCATTCCTGGTGGAACTTCATAGCAAAGTACAAAGTTCGTTTTGGATGGACGAATTAAGTTGAAATAGACAGTTTTTGTATGAAAACTCATTCCTGGTGGAACTTCATAGCAAAGTACAAAGTTCGTTTTGGATGGACAAAGTTAGTTGAAATAGACAGTTTTTGCATGAAAACTCATTCCTGGTGGAACTTCATAGCAAAGTACAAAGTTCGTTTTGGATGGACAAAGTTAGTTGAAATAGACAGTTTTTGCATGAAAACTCATTCCTGGTGGAACTTCATAGCAAAGTACAAAGTTCGTTTTGGATGGACAAAGTTAGTTGAAATAGACAGTTTTTGCATGAAAACTCATTCCTGGTGGAACTTCATAGCAAAGTACAAAGTTCGTTTTGGATGGACGAATTAAGTTGAAATAGACAGTTTTTGCATGAAAACTCATTCTTGGTAGAACTTCATAGCAAAGTACAAAGTTCGTTTTGGATGGACAAAGTTAGTTGAAATAGACAGTTTTTGCATGAAAACTCATTCCTGGTGGAACTTCATAGCAAAGTACAAAGTTCGTTTTGGATGGACAAAGTTAGTTGAAATAGACAGTTTTTGCATAAAAACTCATTCCTGGTGGAACTTCATAGCAAAGTACAAAGTTCGTTTTGGATGGATCAATTTAGTTGAAATAGACAGTTTTTGTATGAAAACTCATTCCTGGTGGAACTTCATAGCAAAGTACAAAGTTCGAATCAGATGGATGAATTAAGTTGAAATAGACAGTTTTTGCATGAAAACTCATTCCTGGTGGAACTTCATAGCAAAGTACAAAGTTCGTTTTAAATGGACAAAGTTAGTTGAAATAGACAGTTTTTGCATATAAACTCATTCCTGGTAGAACTTCATAGCAAAGTACAAAGTTCGAATCAGATGGACGAATTAAGTTGAAATAGACAGTTTTTGCATAAAAACTCATTCCTGGTGGAACTTCATAGCAAAGTACAAAGTTCGTTTTGGATGGACGAATTAAGTTGAAATAGACAGTTTTTGTATGAAAACTCATTCCTGGTGGAACTTCATAGCAAAGTACAAAGTTCGAATCAGATGGACGAATTAAGTTGAAATAGACAGTTTTTGCATGAAAACTCATTCCTGGTAGAACTTCATAGCAAAGTACAAAGTTCGTTTTGGATGGACAAAGTTAGTTGAAATAGACAGTTTTTGCATGAAAACTCATTCCTGGTGGAACTTCATAGCAAAGTACAAAGTTCGTTTTGGATGGACAAAATTAGTTGAAATAGACAGTTTTTGTATGAAAACTCATTCCTGGTGGAACTTCATAGCAAAGTACAAAGTTCGAATCAGATGGATGAATTAAGTTGAAATAGACAGTTTTTGCATGAAAACTCATTCCTGGTGGAACTTCATAGCAAAGTACAAAGTTCGTTTTAAATGGACAAAGTTAGTTGAAATAGACAGTTTTTGCATAAAAACTCATTCCTGGTAGAACTTCATAGCAAAGTACAAAGTTCGAATCAGATGGACGAATTAAGTTGAAATAGACAGTTTTTGCATAAAAACTCATTCCTGGTGGAACTTCATAGCAAAGTACAAAGTTCGTTTTGGATGGACAAAATTAGTTGAAATAGACAGTTTTTGTATGAAAACTCATTCCTGGTGGAACTTCATAGCAAAGTACAAAGTTCGAATCAGATGGATGAATTAAGTTGAAATAGACAGTTTTTGCATGAAAACTCATTCCTGGTGGAACTTCATAGCAAAGTACAAAGTTCGTTTTAGATGGACAAAGTTAGTTGAAATAGACAGTTTTTGCATAAAAACTCATTCCTGGTAGAACTTCATAGCAAAGTACAAAGTTCGAATCAGATGGACGAATTAAGTTGAAATAGACAGTTTTTGCATAAAAACTCATTCCTGGTGGAACTTCATAGCAAAGTACAAAGTTCGTTTTGGATGGATCAATTTAGTTGAAATAGACAGTTTTTGCATGAAAACTCATTCCTGGTAGAACTTCATAGCAAAGTACAAAGTTCGTTTTAGATGGACAAAGTTAGTTGAAATAGACAGTTTTTGTATGAAAACTCATTCCTGGTGGAACTTCATAGCAAAGTACAAAGTTCGTTTTGGATGGACGAATTAAGTTGAAATAGACAGTTTTTGTATGAAAACTCATTCCTGGTGGAACTTCATAGCAAAGTACAAAGTTCGTTTTGGATGGACGAATTAAGTTGAAATAGACAGTTTTTGTATGAAAACTCATTCCTGGTGGAACTTCATAGCAAAGTACAAAGTTCGTTTTGGATGGATCAATTTAGTTGAAATAGACAGTTTTTGCATGAAAACTCATTCCTGGTGGAACTTCATAGCAAAGTACAAAGTTCGTTTTGGATGGACGAATTAAGTTGAAATAGACAGTTTTTGTATGAAAACTCATTCCTGGTGGAACTTCATAGCAAAGTACAAAGTTCGTTTTGGATGGACGAATTAAGTTGAAATAGACAGTTTTTGCATGAAAACTCATTCCTGGTGGAACTTCATAGCAAAGTACAAAGTTCGTTTTAGATGGACAAAGTTAGTTGAAATAGACAGTTTTTGCATAAAAACTCATTCCTGGTGGAACTTCATAGCAAAGTACAAAGTTCGTTTTGGATGGACGAATTAAGTTGAAATAGACAGTTTTTGTATGAAAACTCATTCCTGGTGGAACTTCATAGCAAAGTACAAAGTTCGTTTTGGATGGACGAATTAAGTTGAAATAGACAGTTTTTGTATGAAAACTCATTCCTGGTGGAACTTCATAGCAAAGTACAAAGTTCGTTTTAGATGGACAAAGTTAGTTGAAATAGACAGTTTTTGCATAAAAACTCATTCCTGGTAGAACTTCATAGCAAAGTACAAAGTTCGTTTTGGATGGACGAATTAAGTTGAAATAGACAGTTTTTGCATGAAAACTCATTCCTGGTGGAACTTCATAGCAAAGTACAAAGTTCGTTTTGGATGGATCAATTTAGTTGAAATAGACAGTTTTTGCATAAAAACTCATTCCTGGTGGAACTTCATAGCAAAGTACAAAGTTCGTTTTGGATGGACGAATTAAGTTGAAATAGACAGTTTTTGCATAAAAACTCATTCCTGGTGGAACTTCATAGCAAAGTACAAAGTTCGTTTTGGATGGACGAATTAAGTTGAAATAGACAGTTTTTGCATAAAAACTCATTCCTGGTGGAACTTCATAGCAAAGTACAAAGTTCGTTTTGGATGGACGAATTAAGTTGAAATAGACAGTTTTTGCATAAAAACTCATTCCTGGTGGAACTTCATAGCAAAGTACAAAGTTCGTTTTGGATGGACAAAGTTAGTTGAAATAGACAGTTTTTGCATGAAAACTCATTCCTGGTAGAACTTCATAGCAAAGTACAAAGTTCGTTTTAGATGGACAAAGTTAGTTGAAATAGACAGTTTTTGTATGAAAACTCATTCCTGGTGGAACTTCATAGCAAAGTACAAAGTTCGTTTTGGATGGACGAATTAAGTTGAAATAGACAGTTTTTGTATGAAAACTCATTCCTGGTGGAACTTCATAGCAAAGTACAAAGTTCGTTTTGGATGGACGAATTAAGTTGAAATAGACAGTTTTTGTATGAAAACTCATTCCTGGTGGAACTTCATAGCAAAGTACAAAGTTCGTTTTGGATGGACAAAGTTAGTTGAAATAGACAGTTTTTGCATGAAAACTCATTCCTGGTGGAACTTCATAGCAAAGTACAAAGTTCGGTTTGGATGGACGAATTAAGTTGAAATAGACAGTTTTTGTATGAAAACTCATTCCTGGTGGAACTTCATAGCAAAGTACAAAGTTCGTTTTGGATGGACGAATTAAGTTGAAATAGACAGTTTTTGCATGAAAACTCATTCCTGGTGGAACTTCATAGCAAAGTACAAAGTTCGTTTTGGATGGATCAATTTAGTTGAAATAGACAGTTTTTGCATGAAAACTCATTCCTGGTGGAACTTCATAGCAAAGTACAAAGTTCGTTTTGGTTGGATCAATTTAGTTGAAATAGACAGTTTTTGCATGAAAACTCATTCCTGGTGGAACTTCATAGCAAAGTACAAAGTTCGTTTTGGATGGACAAAGTTAGTTGAAATAGACAGTTTTTGCATAAAAACTCATTCCTGGTGGAACTTCATAGCAAAGTACAAAGTTCGTTTTGGATGGACAAAGTTAGTTGAAATAGACAGTTTTTGCATAAAAACTCATTCCTGGTGGAACTTCATAGCAAAGTACAAAGTTCGTTTTGGATGGACGAATTAAGTTGAAATAGACAGTTTTTGCATGAAAACTCATTCCTGGTGGAACTTCATAGCAAAGTACAAAGTTCGTTTTGGATGGATCAATTTAGTTGAAATAGACAGTTTTTGCATGAAAACTCATTCCTGGTGGAACTTCATAGCAAAGTACAAAGTTCGTTTTGGTTGGATCAATTTAGTTGAAATAGACAGTTTTTGCATGAAAACTCATTCCTGGTGGAACTTCATAGCAAAGTACAAAGTTCGTTTTGGATGGACAAAGTTAGTTGAAATAGACAGTTTTTGCATAAAAACTCATTCCTGGTGGAACTTCATAGCAAAGTACAAAGTTCGTTTTGGATGGACAAAGTTAGTTGAAATAGACAGTTTTTGCATAAAAACTCATTCCTGGTGGAACTTCATAGCAAAGTACAAAGTTCGTTTTGGATGGACGAATTAAGTTGAAATAGACAGTTTTTGCATGAAAACTCATTCCTGGTGGAACTTCATAGCAAAGTACAAAGTTCGTTTTGGATGGACAAAGTTAGTTGAAATAGACAGTTTTTGTATGAAAACTCATTCCTGGTGGAACTTCATAGCAAAGTACAAAGTTCGTTTTGGATGGACAAAGTTAGTTGAAATAGACAGTTTTTGCATAAAAACTCATTCCTGGTGGAACTTCATAGCAAAGTACAAAGTTCGTTTTGGATGGACGAATTAAGTTGAAATAGACAGTTTTTGCATGAAAACTCATTCCTGGTGGAACTTCATAGCAAAGTACAAAGTTCGTTTTGGATGGACAAAGTTAGTTGAAATAGACAGTTTTTGTATGAAAACTCATTCCTGGTGGAACTTCATAGCAAAGTACAAAGTTCGTTTTGGATGGACAAAGTTAGTTGAAATAGACAGTTTTTGTATGAAAACTCATTCCTGGTGGAACTTCATAGCAAAGAACAAAGTTCGTTTTGGATGGACGAATTAAGTTGAAATAGACAGTTTTTGCATGAAAACTCATTCCTGGTGGAACTTCATAGCAAAGTACAAAGTTCGAATCAGATGGAGGAATTAAGTTGAAATAGACAGTTTTTGCATAAAAACTCATTCCTGGTGGAACTTCATAGCAAAGTACAAAGTTCGTTTTGGATGGATCAATTTAGTTGAAATAGACAGTTTTTGTATGAAAACTCATTCCTGGTGGAACTTCATAGCAAAGTACAAAGTTCGTTTTAAATGGACAAAGTTAGTTGAAATAGACAGTTTTTGTATGAAAACTCATTCCTGGTGGAACTTCATAGCAAAGTACAAAGTTCGTTTTGGATGGACAAAGTTAGTTGAAATAGACAGTTTTTGCATGAAAACTCATTCCTGGTGGAACTTCATAGCAAAGTACAAAGTTCGTTTTGGATGGACAAAATTAGTTGAAATAGACAGTTTTTGTATGAAAACTCATTCCTGGTGGAACTTCATAGCAAAGTACAAAGTTCGAATCAGATGGATGAATTAAGTTGAAATAGACAGTTTTTGCATGAAAACTCATTCCTGGTGGAACTTCATAGCAAAGTACAAAGTTCGTTTTAAATGGACAAAGTTAGTTGCAATAGACAGTTTTTGCATAAAAACTCATTCCTGGTAGAACTTCATAGCAAAGTACAAAGTTCGAATCAGATGGACGAATTAAGTTGAAATAGACAGTTTTTGCATAAAAACTCATTCCTGGTGGAACTTCATAGCAAAGTACAAAGTTCGTTTTGGATGGACAAAATTAGTTGAAATAGACAGTTTTTGTATGAAAACTCATTCCTGGTGGAACTTCATAGCAAAGTACAAAGTTCGAATCAGATGGATGAATTAAGTTGAAATAGACAGTTTTTGCATGAAAACTCATTCCTGGTGGAACTTCATAGCAAAGTACAAAGTTCGTTTTAGATGGACAAAGTTAGTTGAAATAGACAGTTTTTGCATAAAAACTCATTCCTGGTAGAACTTCATAGCAAAGTACAAAGTTCGAATCAGATGGACGAATTAAGTTGAAATAGACAGTTTTTGCATAAAAACTCATTCCTGGTGGAACTTCATAGCAAAGTACAAAGTTCGTTTTGGATGGATCAATTTAGTTGAAATAGACAGTTTTTGCATGAAAACTCATTCCTGGTAGAACTTCATAGCAAAGTACAAAGTTCGTTTTAGATGGACAAAGTTAGTTGAAATAGACAGTTTTTGTATGAAAACTCATTCCTGGTGGAACTTCATAGCAAAGTACAAAGTTCGTTTTGGATGGACGAATTAAGTTGAAATAGACAGTTTTTGTATGAAAACTCATTCCTGGTGGAACTTCATAGCAAAGTACAGAGTTCGAATCAGATGGATGAATTAAGTTGAAATAGACAGTTTTTGCATGAAAACTCATTCCTGGTGGAACTTCATAGCAAAGTACAAAGTTCGTTTTAGATGGACAAAGTTAGTTGAAATAGACAGTTTTTGCATAAAAACTCATTCCTGGTGGAACTTCATAGCAAAGTACAAAGTTCGTTTTGGATGGACGAATTAAGTTGAAATAGACAGTTTTTGCATAAAAACTCATTCCTGGTGGAACTTCATAGCAAAGTACAAAGTTCGTTTTGGATGGACGAATTAAGTTGAAATAGACAGTTTTTGTATGAAAACTCATTCCTGGTGGAACTTCATAGCAAAGTACAAAGTTCGTTTTGGATGGACAAAGTTAGTTGAAATAGACAGTTTTTGCATGAAAACTCATTCCTGGTGGAACTTCATAGCAAAGTACAAAGTTCGGTTTGGATGGACGAATTAAGTTGAAATAGACAGTTTTTGTATGAAAACTCATTCCTGGTGGAACTTCATAGCAAAGTACAAAGTTCGTTTTGGATGGACGAATTAAGTTGAAATAGACAGTTTTTGCATGAAAACTCATTCCTGGTGGAACTTCATAGCAAAGTACAAAGTTCGTTTTAGATGGACAAAGTTAGTTGAAATAGACAGTTTTTGCATAAAAACTCATTCCTGGTGGAACTTCATAGCAAAGTACAAAGTTCGTTTTGGATGGACGAATTAAGTTGAAATAGACAGTTTTTGCATGAAAACTCATTCCTGGTGGAACTTCATAGCAAAGTACAAAGTTCGTTTTGGTTGGATCAATTTAGTTGAAATAGACAGTTTTTGCATGAAAACTCATTCCTGGTGGAACTTCATAGCAAAGTACAAAGTTCGTTTTGGATGGACAAAGTTAGTTGAAATAGACAGTTTTTGCATAAAAACTCATTCCTGGTGGAACTTCATAGCAAAGTACAAAGTTCGTTTTGGATGGACAAAGTTAGTTGAAATAGACAGTTTTTGCATAAAAACTCATTCCTGGTGGAACTTCATAGCAAAGTACAAAGTTCGTTTTGGATGGACGAATTAAGTTGAAATAGACAGTTTTTGCATGAAAACTCATTCCTGGTGGAACTTCATAGCAAAGTACAAAGTTCGTTTTGGATGGATCAATTTAGTTGAAATAGACAGTTTTTGCATGAAAACTCATTCCTGGTGGAACTTCATAGCAAAGTACAAAGTTCGTTTTGGTTGGATCAATTTAGTTGAAATAGACAGTTTTTGCATGAAAACTCATTCCTGGTGGAACTTCATAGCAAAGTACAAAGTTCGTTTTGGATGGACAAAGTTAGTTGAAATAGACAGTTTTTGCATAAAAACTCATTCCTGGTGGAACTTCATAGCAAAGTACAAAGTTCGTTTTGGATGGACAAAGTTAGTTGAAATAGACAGTTTTTGCATAAAAACTCATTCCTGGTGGAACTTCATAGCAAAGTACAAAGTTCGTTTTGGATGGACGAATTAAGTTGAAATAGACAGTTTTTGCATGAAAACTCATTCCTGGTGGAACTTCATAGCAAAGTACAAAGTTCGTTTTGGATGGACAAAGTTAGTTGAAATAGACAGTTTTTGTATGAAAACTCATTCCTGGTGGAACTTCATAGCAAAGTACAAAGTTCGTTTTGGATGGACAAAGTTAGTTGAAATAGACAGTTTTTGCATAAAAACTCATTCCTGGTGGAACTTCATAGCAAAGTACAAAGTTCGTTTTGGATGGACGAATTAAGTTGAAATAGACAGTTTTTGCATGAAAACTCATTCCTGGTGGAACTTCATAGCAAAGTACAAAGTTCGTTTTGGATGGACAAAGTTAGTTGAAATAGACAGTTTTTGTATGAAAACTCATTCCTGGTGGAACTTCATAGCAAAGTACAAAGTTCGTTTTGGATGGACAAAGTTAGTTGAAATAGACAGTTTTTGCATAAAAACTCATTCCTGGTGGAACTTCATAGCAAAGTACAAAGTTCGTTTTGGATGGACGAATTAAGTTGAAATAGACAGTTTTTGCATGAAAACTCATTCCTGGTGGAACTTCATAGCAAAGTACAAAGTTCGTTTTGGATGGACAAAGTTAGTTGAAATAGACAGTTTTTGCATAAAAACTCATTCCTGGTGGAACTTCATAGCAAAGTACAAAGTTCGTTTTGGATGGATCAATTTAGTTGAAATAGACAGTTTTTGTATGAAAACTCATTCCTGGTGGAACTTCATAGCAAAGTACAAAGTTCGTTTTGGATGGACAAAGTTAGTTGAAATAGACAGTTTTTGCATAAAAACTCATTCCTGGTGGAACTTCATAGCAAAGTACAAAGTTCGTTTTGGATGGACGAATTAAGTTGAAATAGACAGTTTTTGTATAAAAACTCATTCCTGGTGGAACTTCATAGCAAAGTACAAAGTTCGAATCAGATGGACGAATTAAGTTGAAATAGACAGTTTTTGCATGAAAACTCATTCCTGGTGGAACTTCATAGCAAAGTACAAAGTTCGTTTTAGATGGACAAAGTTAGTTGAAATAGACAGTTTTTGCATGAAAACTCATTCCTGGTGGAACTTCATAGCAAAGTACAAAGTTCGTTTTGGATGGACAAAGTTAGTTGAAATAGACAGTTTTTGCATAAAAACTCATTCCTGGTGGAACTTCATAGCAAAGTACAAAGTTCGTTTTGGATGGATCAATTTAGTTGAAATAGACAGTTTTTGTATGAAAACTCATTCCTGGTGGAACTTCATAGCAAAGTACAAAGTTCGTTTTGGATGGACAAAGTTAGTTGAAATAGACAGATTTTGCATAAAAACTCATTCCTGGTGGAACTTCATAGCAAAGTACAAAGTTCGTTTTGGATGGACGAATTAAGTTGAAATAGACAGTTTTTGTATAAAAACTCATTCCTGGTGGAACTTCATAGCAAAGTACAAAGTTCGAATCAGATGGACGAATTAAGTTGAAATAGACAGTTTTTGCATGAAAACTCATTCCTGGTGGAACTTCATAGCAAAGTACAAAGTTCGTTTTAGATGGACAAAGTTAGTTGAAATAGACAGTTTTTGCATAAAAACTCATTCCTGGTGGAACTTCATAGCAAAGTACAAAGTTCGTTTTGGATGGATCAATTTAGTTGAAATAGACAGTTTTTGTATGAAAACTCATTCCTGGTGGAACTTCATAGCAAAGTACAAAGTTCGAATCAGATGGACGAATTAAGTTGAAATAGACAGTTTTTGCATGAAAACTCATTCCTGGTGGAACTTCATAGCAAAGTACAAAGTTTGTTTTGGATAGACAAAGTTAGTTGAAATAGACAGTTTTTGCATGAAAACTCATTCCTGGTGGAACTTCATAGCAAAGTACAAAGTTCGTTTTGGATGGATCAATTTAGTTGAAATAGACAGTTTTTGCATGAAAACTCATTCCTGGTGGAACTTCATAGCAAAGTACAAAGTTCGTTTTGGATGGATCAATTTAGTTGAAATAGACAGTTTTTGCATGAAAACTCATTCCTGGTGGAACTTCATAGCAAAGTACAAAGTTCGTTTTGGATGGACAAAATTAGTTGAAATAGACAGTTTTTGCATGAAAACTCATTCCTGGTGGAACTTCATAGCAAAGTACAAAGTTCGTTTTGGATGGACAAAGTTAGTTGAAATAGACAGTTTTTGCATGAAAACTCATTCCTGGTGGAACTTCATAGCAAAGTACAAAGTTCGTTTTGGATGGATCAATTTAGTTGAAATAGACAGTTTTTGCATGAAAACTCATTCCTGGTGGAACTTCATAGCAAAGTACAAAGTTCGTTTTGGATGGACAAAGTTAGTTGAAATAGACAGTTTTTGCATGAAAACTCATTCCTGGTAGAACTTCATAGCAAAGTACAAAGTTCGTTTTGGATGGATCAATTTAGTTGAAATAGACAGTTTTTGCATGAAAACTCATTCCTGGTGGAACTTCATAGCAAAGTACAAAGTTCGTTTTGGATGGACGAATTAAGTTGAAATAGACAGTTTTTGTATGAAAACTCATTCCTGGTGGAACTTCATAGCAAAGTACAAAGTTCGTTTTGGATGGACGAATTAAGTTGAAATAGACAGTTTTTGTATGAAAACTCATTCCTGGTGGAACTTCATAGCAAAGTACAAAGTTCGTTTTGGATGGACAAAGTTAGTTGAAATAGACAGTTTTTGCATGAAAACTCATTCCTGGTGGAACTTCATAGCAAAGTACAAAGTTCGTTTTGGATGGACAAAGTTAGTTGAAATAGACAGTTTTTGCATGAAAACTCATTCCTGGTGGAACTTCATAGCAAAGTACAAAGTTCGGTTTGGATGGACGAATTAAGTTGAAATAGACAGTTTTTGCATAAAAACTCATTCCTGGTGGAACTTCATAGCAAAGTACAAAGTTCGTTTTGGATGGACGAATTAAGTTGAAATAGACAGTTTTTGTATGAAAACTCATTCCTGGTGGAACTTCATAGCAAAGTACAAAGTTCGTTTTGGATGGACGAATTAAGTTGAAATAGACAGTTTTTGTATGAAAACTCATTCCTGGTGGAACTTCATAGCAAAGTACAAAGTTCGTTTTAGATGGACAAAGTTAGTTGAAATAGACAGTTTTTGCATAAAAACTCATTCCTGGTAGAACTTCATAGCAAAGTACAAAGTTCGAATCAGATGGACGAATTAAGTTGAAATAGACAGTTTTTGCATAAAAACTCATTCCTGGTGGAACTTCATAGCAAAGTACAAAGTTCGTTTTGGATGGATCAATTTAGTTGAAATAGACAGTTTTTGCATGAAAACTCATTCCTGGTAGAACTTCATAGCAAAGTACAAAGTTCGTTTTAGATGGACAAAGTTAGTTGAAATAGACAGTTTTTGTATGAAAACTCATTCCTGGTGGAACTTCATAGCAAAGTACAAAGTTCGTTTTGGATGGACGAATTAAGTTGAAATAGACAGTTTTTGTATGAAAACTCATTCCTGGTGGAACTTCATAGCAAAGTACAAAGTTCGTTTTGGATGGACGAATTAAGTTGAAATAGACAGTTTTTGTATGAAAACTCATTCCTGGTGGAACTTCATAGCAAAGTACAAAGTTCGTTTTGGATGGACAAAGTTAGTTGAAATAGACAGTTTTTGCATGAAAACTCATTCCTGGTGGAACTTCATAGCAAAGTACAAAGTTCGGTTTGGATGGACGAATTAAGTTGAAATAGACAGTTTTTGTATGAAAACTCATTCCTGGTGGAACTTCATAGCAAAGTACAAAGTTCGTTTTGGATGGACGAATTAAGTTGAAATAGACAGTTTTTGCATGAAAACTCATTCCTGGTGGAACTTCATAGCAAAGTACAAAGTTCGTTTTGGATGGATCAATTTAGTTGAAATAGACAGTTTTTGCATAAAAACTCATTCCTGGTGGAACTTCATAGCAAAGTACAAAGTTCGTTTTGGATGGACAAAGTTAGTTGAAATAGACAGTTTTTGCATAAAAACTCATTCCTGGTGGAACTTCATAGCAAAGTACAAAGTTCGTTTTGGATGGACAAAGTTAGTTGAAATAGACAGTTTTTGCATAAAAACTCATTCCTGGTGGAACTTCATAGCAAAGTACAAAGTTCGTTTTGGATGGACGAATTAAGTTGAAATAGACAGTTTTTGCATAAAAACTCATTCCTGGTGGAACTTCATAGCAAAGTACAAAGTTCGTTTTGGATGGACAAAGTTAGTTGAAATAGACAGTTTTTGCATAAAAACTCATTCCTGGTGGAACTTCATAGCAAAGTACAAAGTTCGTTTTGGATGGATCAATTTAGTTGAAATAGACAGTTTTTGCATGAAAACTCATTCCTGGTGGAACTTCATAGCAAAGTACAAAGTTCGTTTTGGTTGGATCAATTTAGTTGAAATAGACAGTTTTTGCATGAAAACTCATTCCTGGTGGAACTTCATAGCAAAGTACAAAGTTCGTTTTGGATGGACAAAGTTAGTTGAAATAGACAGTTTTTGCATAAAAACTCATTCCTGGTGGAACTTCATAGCAAAGTACAAAGTTCGTTTTGGATGGACAAAGTTAGTTGAAATAGACAGTTTTTGCATAAAAACTCATTCCTGGTGGAACTTCATAGCAAAGTACAAAGTTCGTTTTGGATGGACGAATTAAGTTGAAATAGACAGTTTTTGCATGAAAACTCATTCCTGGTGGAACTTCATAGCAAAGTACAAAGTTCGTTTTGGATGGACAAAGTTAGTTGAAATAGACAGTTTTTGTATGAAAACTCATTCCTGGTGGAACTTCATAGCAAAGTACAAAGTTCGTTTTGGATGGACAAAGTTAGTTGAAATAGACAGTTTTTGCATAAAAACTCATTCCTGGTGGAACTTCATAGCAAAGTACAAAGTTCGTTTTGGATGGACGAATTAAGTTGAAATAGACAGTTTTTGCATGAAAACTCATTCCTGGTGGAACTTCATAGCAAAGTACAAAGTTCGTTTTGGATGGACAAAGTTAGTTGAAATAGACAGTTTTTGTATGAAAACTCATTCCTGGTGGAACTTCATAGCAAAGTACAAAGTTCGTTTTGGATGGACAAAGTTAGTTGAAATAGACAGTTTTTGCATAAAAACTCATTCCTGGTGGAACTTCATAGCAAAGAACAAAGTTCGTTTTGGATGGACGAATTAAGTTGAAATAGACAGTTTTTGCATGAAAACTCATTCCTGGTGGAACTTCATAGCAAAGTACAAAGTTCGAATCAGATGGAGGAATTAAGTTGAAATAGACAGTTTTTGCATAAAAACTCATTCCTGGTGGAACTTCATAGCAAAGTACAAAGTTCGTTTTGGATGGATCAATTTAGTTGAAATAGACAGTTTTTGTATGAAAACTCATTCCTGGTGGAACTTCATAGCAAAGTACAAAGTTCGTTTTAAATGGACAAAGTTAGTTGAAATAGACAGTTTTTGTATGAAAACTCATTCCTGGTGGAACTTCATAGCAAAGTACAAAGTTCGTTTTGGATGGACAAAGTTAGTTGAAATAGACAGTTTTTGCATGAAAACTCATTCCTGGTGGAACTTCATAGCAAAGTACAAAGTTCGTTTTGGATGGACAAAATTAGTTGAAATAGACAGTTTTTGTATGAAAACTCATTCCTGGTGGAACTTCATAGCAAAGTACAAAGTTCGAATCAGATGGATGAATTAAGTTGAAATAGACAGTTTTTGCATGAAAACTCATTCCTGGTGGAACTTCATAGCAAAGTACAAAGTTCGTTTTAAATGGACAAAGTTAGTTGCAATAGACAGTTTTTGCATAAAAACTCATTCCTGGTAGAACTTCATAGCAAAGTACAAAGTTCGAATCAGATGGACGAATTAAGTTGAAATAGACAGTTTTTGCATAAAAACTCATTCCTGGTGGAACTTCATAGCAAAGTACAAAGTTCGTTTTGGATGGACAAAATTAGTTGAAATAGACAGTTTTTGTATGAAAACTCATTCCTGGTGGAACTTCATAGCAAAGTACAAAGTTCGAATCAGATGGATGAATTAAGTTGAAATAGACAGTTTTTGCATGAAAACTCATTCCTGGTGGAACTTCATAGCAAAGTACAAAGTTCGTTTTAGATGGACAAAGTTAGTTGAAATAGACAGTTTTTGCATAAAAACTCATTCCTGGTAGAACTTCATAGCAAAGTACAAAGTTCGAATCAGATGGACGAATTAAGTTGAAATAGACAGTTTTTGCATAAAAACTCATTCCTGGTGGAACTTCATAGCAAAGTACAAAGTTCGTTTTGGATGGATCAATTTAGTTGAAATAGACAGTTTTTGCATGAAAACTCATTCCTGGTAGAACTTCATAGCAAAGTACAAAGTTCGTTTTAGATGGACAAAGTTAGTTGAAATAGACAGTTTTTGTATGAAAACTCATTCCTGGTGGAACTTCATAGCAAAGTACAAAGTTCGTTTTGGATGGACGAATTAAGTTGAAATAGACAGTTTTTGTATGAAAACTCATTCCTGGTGGAACTTCATAGCAAAGTACAGAGTTCGAATCAGATGGATGAATTAAGTTGAAATAGACAGTTTTTGCATGAAAACTCATTCCTGGTGGAACTTCATAGCAAAGTACAAAGTTCGTTTTAGATGGACAAAGTTAGTTGAAATAGACAGTTTTTGCATAAAAACTCATTCCTGGTGGAACTTCATAGCAAAGTACAAAGTTCGTTTTGGATGGACGAATTAAGTTGAAATAGACAGTTTTTGCATAAAAACTCATTCCTGGTGGAACTTCATAGCAAAGTACAAAGTTCGTTTTGGATGGACGAATTAAGTTGAAATAGACAGTTTTTGTATGAAAACTCATTCCTGGTGGAACTTCATAGCAAAGTACAAAGTTCGTTTTGGATGGACAAAGTTAGTTGAAATAGACAGTTTTTGCATGAAAACTCATTCCTGGTGGAACTTCATAGCAAAGTACAAAGTTCGGTTTGGAAGGACGAATTAAGTTGAAATAGACAGTTTTTGTATGAAAACTCATTCCTGGTGGAACTTCATAGCAAAGTACAAAGTTCGTTTTGGATGGACGAATTAAGTTGAAATAGACAGTTTTTGCATGAAAACTCATTCCTGGTGGAACTTCATAGCAAAGTACAAAGTTCGTTTTAGATGGACAAAGTTAGTTGAAATAGACAGTTTTTGCATGAAAACTCATTCCTGGTGGAACTTCATAGCAAAGTACAAAGTTCGTTTTGGATGGATCAATTTAGTTGAAATAGACAGTTTTTGCATGAAAACTCATTCCTGGTGGAACTTCATAGCAAAGTACAAAGTTCGTTTTGGTTGGATCAATTTAGTTGAAATAGACAGTTTTTGCATGAAAACTCATTCCTGGTGGAACTTCATAGCAAAGTACAAAGTTCGTTTTGGATGGACAAAGTTAGTTGAAATAGACAGTTTTTGCATAAAAACTCATTCCTGGTGGAACTTCATAGCAAAGTACAAAGTTCGTTTTGGATGGACGAATTAAGTTGAAATAGACAGTTTTTGCATGAAAACTCATTCCTGGTGGAACTTCATAGCAAAGTACAAAGTTCGTATCGGATGGATCAATTTAGTTGAAATAGACAGTTCTTGCATGAAAACTCATTCCTGGTAGAACTTCATAGCAAAGTACAAAGTTCGTATCGGATGGACGAATTAAGTTGAAATAGACAGTTTTTGCATGAAAACTCATTCCTGGTGGAACTTCATAGCAAAGTACAAAGTTCGTTTTGGATGGATCAATTTAGTTGAAATAGACAGTTTTTGCATGAAAACTCATTCCTGGTGGAACTTCATAGCAAAGTACAAAGTTCGTTTTGGATGGATCAATTTAGTTGAAATAGACAGTTCTTGCATGAAAACTCATTCCTGGTAGAACTTCATAGCAAAGTACAAAGTTCGTATCGGATGGACGAATTAAGTTGAAATAGACAGTTTTTGCATGAAAACTCATTCCTGGTGGAACTTCATAGCAAAGTACAAAGTTCGTTTTGGATGGACAAAATTAGTTGAAATAGACAGTTTTTGCATGAAAACTCATTCCTGGTGGAACTTCATAGCAAAGTACAAAGTTCGTATCGGATGGACGAATTAAGTTGAAATAGACAGTTTTTGCATGAAAACTCATTCCTGGTGGAACTTCATAGCAAAGTACAAAGTTCGTTTTGGATGGACAAAGTTAGTTGAAATAGACAGTTTTTGCATGAAAACTCATTCCTGGTGGAACTTCATAGCAAAGTACAAAGTTCGAATCGGATGGACAAAGTTAGTTGAAATAGACAGTTTTTGCATGAAAACTCATTCCTGGTGGAACTTCATAGCAAAGTACAAAGTTCGTTTTGGATGGACAAAGTTAGTTGAAATAGACAGTTCTTGCATGAAAACTCATTTCTGGTGGAACTTCATAGCAAAGAACAAAGTTCGTTTTGGATGGATCAATTTAGTTGAAATAGACAGTTTTTGCATGAAAACTCATTCCTGGTGGAACTTCATAGCAAAGTACAAAGTTCGTTTTGGATGGATCAATTTAGTTGAAATAGACAGTTTTTGCATGAAAACTCATTCCTGGTGGAACTTCATAGCAAAGTACAAAGTTCGTTTTGGATGGACAAAATTAGTTGAAATAGACAGTTTTTGCATGAAAACTCATTCCTGGTGGAACTTCATAGCAAAGTACAAAGTTCGTATCGGATGGACGAATTAAGTTGAAATAGACAGTTTTTGCATGAAAACTCATTCCTGGTGGAACTTCATAGCAAAGTACAAAGTTCGAATCGGATGGACAAAGTTAGTTGAAATAGACAGTTTTTGCATGAAAACTCATTCCTGGTGGAACTTCATAGCAAAGTACAAAGTTCGTTTTGGATGGACAAAGTTAGTTGAAATAGACAGTTCTTGCATGAAAACTCATTTCTGGTGGAACTTCATAGCAAAGAACAAAGTTCGTTTTGGATGGATCAATTTAGTTGAAATAGACAGTTTTTGCATGAAAACTCATTCCTGGTGGAACTTCATAGCAAAGTACAAAGTTCGTTTTGGATGGATCAATTTAGTTGAAATAGACAGTTTTTGCATGAAAACTCATTCCTGGTGGAACTTCATAGCAAAGTACAAAGTTCGTTTTGGATGGACAAAATTAGTTGAAATAGACAGTTTTTGCATGAAAACTCATTCCTGGTGGAACTTCATAGCAAAGTACAAAGTTCGTTTTGGATGGACAAAGTTAGTTGAAATAGACAGTTTTTGCATGAAAACTCATTCCTGGTGGAACTTCATAGCAAAGTACAAAGTTCGAATCGGATGGACAAAGTTAGTTGAAATAGACAGTTTTTGCATAAAAACTCATTCCTGGTGGAACTTCATAGCAAAGTACAAAGTTCGTTTTGGATGGACAAAGTTAGTTGAAATAGACAGTTCTTGCATGAAAACTCATTTCTGGTGGAACTTCATAGCAAAGAACAAAGTTCGTTTTGGATGGATCAATTTAGTTGAAATAGACAGTTTTTGCATGAAAACTCATTCCTGGTGGAACTTCATAGCAAAGTACAAAGTTCGTTTTGGATGGACAAAATTAGTTGAAATAGACAGTTTTTGCATGAAAACTCATTCCTGGTGGAACTTCATAGCAAAGTACAAAGTTCGTATCGGATGGACGAATTAAGTTGAAATAGACAGTTTTTGCATGAAAACTCATTTCTGGTGGAACTTCATAACAAAGAACAAAGTTCGTTTTGGATGGATCAATTTAGTTGAAATAGACAGTTTTTGCATGAAAACTCATTCCTGGTGGAACTTCATAGCAAAGTACAAAGTTCGTTTTGAATGGATCAATTTAGTTGAAATAGACAGTTTTTGCATGAAAACTCATTCCTGGTGGAACTTCATAGCAAAGTACAAAGTTCGTTTTGGATGGATCAATTTAGTTGAAATAGACAGTTTTTGCATGAAAACTCATTCCTGGTGGAACTTCATAGCAAAGTACAAAGTTCGTTTTGGATGGACAAAATTAGTTGAAATAGACAGTTTTTGCATGAAAACTCATTCCTGGTGGAACTTCATAGCAAAGTACAAAGTTCGTTTTGGATGGACAAAGTTAGTTGAAATAGACAGTTTTTGCATGAAAACTCATTCCTGGTGGAACTTCATAGCAAAGTACAAAGTTCGTTTTGGATGGATCAATTTAGTTGAAATAGACAGTTTTTGCATGAAAACTCATTCCTGGTGGAACTTCATAGCAAAGTACAAAGTTCGTTTTGGATGGACAAAGTTAGTTGAAATAGACAGTTCGTGCATGAAAACTCATTCCTGGTAGAACTTCATAGCAAAGTACAAAGTTCGTTTTGGATGGATCAATTTAGTTGAAATAGACAGTTTTTGCATGAAAACTCATTCCTGGTGGAACTTCATAGCAAAGAACAAAGTTCGTTTTGGATGGATCAATTTAGTTGAAATAGACAGTTTTTGCATGAAAACTCATTCGTGGTGGAACTTTATAGCAAAGTACAAAGTTCGTTTTGGATGGATCAATTTAGTTGAAATAGACAGTTTTTGCATGAAAACTCATTCCTGGTGGAACTTCATAGCAAAGTACAAAGTTCGTTTTGGATGGACAAAGTTAGTTGAAATAGACAGTTTTTGCATGAAAACTCATTCCTGGTGGAACTTCATAGCAAAGTACAAAGTTCGTTTTGGATGGATCAATTTAGTTGAAATAGACAGTTTTTGCATGAAAACTCATTCCTGGTGGAACTTCATAGCAAAGTACAAAGTTCGTTTTGGATGTGTTAACGCAAAACGTTAACTGAACTATGCGGAATTAGGAAAAGAAGAAAGTAGGAGCACTGATATATTTTTCAAGCAACTCCTGTAGTGACAGCAAGCGAACGTGCAAAAAAAAAGAATAAAAAAGAGAAGAGTGACTACATCCAAGCGGACCACAGGATCGTGTTTTTTATAAAGAAGTCAACCGCAGATATTTTACCAAGTTAAGTTTATCCGTTCTCATCATTTTTGGTCCTTCGAACCGGATCTGCGGACTAATCCATCGATCTTGTGTTGTTTATCAACGAAGCGTCAATTTACCTAACCAACAATGGGTCCGAAGAAAGCACCACCAAGTAAGGTGGACATGATGCGCGTTATGTCGCAGATACATAACCTCGAAAGTTTTATTGAAACGTACACCAGTGAGCAATCTACGCAATGTGAACACCGATTGAAGTTACTCGAGAGTTGTTGGCAGACGTTCGACAGGATGCAAACGACTCTTGAAGATGCCGAAGAAGATGAAGCAGAAATTGTTCGCATGCTCAAAGAGAGAAATGATATGTACGATCGATATTGCTTCATAAAAGGTCACCTCACATCATCCAAACAAGATTTGAACAGCACTGTAATTGAAGCAAAAGTAAACGCCAACATCCCTGTCGCTGCTTCACCTCACCTAAAGTTACCGAAAATAAGTCTACCAACGTTTGACGGGAAGATCACCTCATGGCTCAGCTTTAAGGATCGTTTCACTGCAATGGTAGCTTCATCCAACGACATTCCGGATGTCATGAAGCTAGAATATCTTCTAGCATCGTTGAAGGGTGACGTTGCGAAACGATTTGAATATGTCGACATTGCTGCCGAAAATTACTCCACCACCTGGAAGGCGTTGTTAGAGAGATATGACAACATTCGAGCCCTAAAGCGTGAGTACTTTAAAGCTATTTACTCCGTAGCACCAATGAAGGACAATTCCTTAGAGGAATTACGTCGCGTGTCTGATGATTTCATTAGACTCACCGAAGGAGCTAGCAAACTGAAGGAGCCCATCGAGCATTGGGACACACCGCTTGCGAATCTGCTGCTCTATAAGTTGGATGCTAAAACCGTCATGGCATGGGAACTATTTTCTGCAAGTGATAACACCGATAGCTATTCCAAGCTCATTGAGTTTTTGGAAATTAGAATCAAAATTCTAGCTGCACCGTCCCAAGTCTCATTATCTTCTCCTAAAGCAAATACCACGAAGGTGGCCGGCGCAAAGCAAACAAGAAGTCTGGCTAGTACTAATGTAGCTTCTATGTCCAATCGCTGCCACGCTTGTGAAGAATCACACCTACTCTACCAATGTCATGTTTTCAAATCTATGCATGTTAGTGAGCGACGTAAGCTCATCAACACCAATAAGCTATGTTTCAACTGCTTCAGAACTGGACACTCTGCAAAGGAATGTAAATCAAAACACAAATGTTATAAGTGTCAACGGAACCACCACACATTGCTCCATATGGAAGAAGTAGTTGAGAATTCTGTGGAACAACCAACGAAAGATCAAGTTGATGCAACATCACACATCTGTACCAATAGTTTGACTGTTTTACTGCAGACGGCAGCAGTTCAGGTTATTGATGATTCAGGCAAAGTCTACCAAGTGCGCGCATTACTAGATTCCGGGTCAATGTGTAATTTTATGTCAACTGCTTTAGCCAAACGATTGTCCAATACTATGAAGAACACCGACGTATGCATTGCTGGAATAGGTCAACGTCAGAGCAATATCAGCCAATCTGTTGAAGCAATAATAGCATCCAAGATTCAGCAATTTTCCATGAAGCTCTGTTTCCTAGTTATCGATTCTCCAACAGTCGAATTACCAATAGTACAAGTTGATCCTTGCAAGTGGAATATTGACAACATTCCATTAGCCGATCCATTATTCCACACACCAGGCCCCATCGACATCGTTCTTGGTTGCGAAGCATATTGGTTAGTCCACTGTCCGGGAAAACGATATATCGGTCCAAATCATCCATCGTTAGTTAATACTAAATTTGGCTGGACTATAACAGGTTCGGTTCCTATAAAATCGGTTGACAATCGGCAGTCATCTCATGTTGCAACGCTTCCTGATACATTAAAAGAAGAAATTAGTCGATTTTGGGAGCTGGATACGGTCGCCACGTCAAGTAAACTTTCCGAAGATGCTGACCCGTGTGAGCAACTGTACAAAACGACAACTACTCGTAATGAAGAAGGCAGATTCGTCGTGAGAGTACCAAAAACATCCAATTCCAAAGTTAAGCTTGGTGAATCTCGAAGTATAGCTGAACGCAGATTTTACAATACTGAACGACGCCTGCAACGCAATCCTAACATCTATGAGCAGTATCGACAATTTATGTCTACATACGAACAGCTAGGTCATATGACACTGATGCCGGAACTTACCAACGACTCAACACTGCACTGTTACTTGCCACACCATCCGGTGATAAAAGAGTCGAGTTCAACTACAAAATTACGTGTCGTATTCGATGCCTCATGTCAGACCGATTCAGGGTTTTCGCTGAATGACATTTTAATAGTTGGACCTATAGTGCAACCTGATTTATTCTCCATAATTTTACGCTTCCGAACCTTTGCCATTGCGTTATCGGCGGATATAGAGAAGATGTACCGTCAGGTTCTGATTCACCCTGATGATCAACCGCTACATCGCGTCCTTTGGAGATCGAATTCAGACCAGCGATTGCAATGTTATGAATTACAAACGGTTACATATGGAACTGCTTCGGCACCGTTTCTAGCAACTCGTTCTTTGAAACAAATAGCAATAGACATAACCGAATCTCAGCCGATCGTCGCTGATGCCATACAAACCCATTTTTATGTAGATGACTTCCTTTCTGGTTCCCACGACGAGCAATCAGCTATAGCTCTGCAACAAGACGTCTCCAAAGTACTGAAACAATATGGTTTTAGTTTAAAAAAAATGGGCTTCGAACTCCACATTAGTGCTCCAAAACATTCCAAATGAAGACTTAGCCTTGCATAAATGTTATGATCTTCAAGCAGAAAACACAATAACCACCCTTGGCGTTACATGGAATCCTACAGAAGATGCTTTCAGCTTTAAAAGCATAAACTCATCGCCACCAGCTGTGGTAACCAGGCGAAACCTGCTTTCATCAGTTTTCCAAATATTTGACCCATTGGGTTTAGTTGGTCCTGTTGTCTGTAAGGCTAAATTGATGATGCAGCAAGCTTGGTTAGTAACAGATGAACAGGGAAAACAGTATGGTTGGGACAAGCCGTTACCCTTAAAACTCCAAATAGCATGGAAATCTTTTCATAATGACATCCACTTGCTAAAGAAATTGACCATCCCGCGGTTCATCTTTACTGCAAACAACTCAGCATTCGAACTACATTTTTTTGGCGATGCATCAGAGAAAGCATACGGGGCATGTTGTTATGTAAGATTTATATCTAACACCGGTATTCATTCAAACTTACTTGTGTCCAAGTCTAAAGTAGCTCCGATTTCAACACGACACACAATTGCCCGTTTGGAACTATGCGCGGCGCTGTTATGTATCCGTCTTTTACCAAAGGTGTTAGTAGCAATACAATGCAAACCCTCCAAGATTATGTTATGGACAGATTCAACAACTGTGCTACACTGGCTCCAAGCAACACCTACAAGATGGAAACCATTCGTAGCAAATCGAACGTCCGAGATTTTAGAAGCATCAGACGTCAGTCAATGGTATCACGTCCCAGGAATCGACAACCCAGCCGATGACATCTCTAGAGGAATGGATCCAGTCGGTTTAATTAATTCCCCTCGTTGGTGGTCAGGACCATCTTGGTTATCACAACCATATGATACATGGCCAAAGGGAATCCCTGAGCTCACTGATCCATTTGTCGTCAACGAAGAATGTCGCAGTTCTACAGTTGTTGCAATGACAGCAACAGCTAGTTCGTTCTGCGAAAGATTGTTTGCAAGGTATTCAAGCTACACTAAACTTCGTCGTGCTGTGGTTTACTATCGTCGTTTCATCATGCATCTACAACATCGGTTCATGCAGAGTAAGAAACAAGCTGATGTTCCGAAGACATTATTTTCGCCATGGGTGACAACGGAAGAACTAAAGGCTGCAGAAAGATGCTTATACTTACTGCAGCAGAAGCAGATGTACTCCGAAGAACTAATTGCCCTACAAAAAAACCGAACAATTCCACGTTCGTCTCCATTAAGATGGGTGAATCCTAAAGTATGTGATGATGGACTTATTCGTGTCGGTGGAAGGTTAAGCCATGCCAACTTGCCAGAGGAGTCGAAGCATCCAATAATATTATCATCAAAGCATCCACTTACTGTACTGTTAGTAAGAGATTGTCATATCAAGCTTTTGCACGCCGGACCTCAACTAATGCTTGCTACACTTCGCCAGAAATATTGGATTCTTGGAGGCAGAGATCTTAGTCGTAGTGTATATCACCGATGTATCCTTTGTTTCAAACAAAAACCGTCGTTCATCACCCAACCAATAGCCGACCTACCACCTAGCCGTGTGCAACCTACAAGACCATTTGCAGTATCTGGGGTCGACTATTGTGGTCCATTCTTAGTGAAGTTCAATACACGACGTTCCAATCCACGCAAGGTATACATTGCTATTTTTGTATGCTTCTCTACTCGAGCTGTCCATATTGAAGTAGTCAGCGATTTGTCATCGGCAGCATTTATCGCAGCATTAAAAAGGTTTATTTCTCGACGGGGTAAGGTGATCGAACTCCATTCGGATAATGGTACAGCATTTAAAGGAGCTGCACACCAGTTGCGAGAAATATATGCAATGTTAAAGACAGACGATTACTCAAGAGAATGTATATTCAACTGGTGTTCTATAAATAAAATCACTTGGCGATTCATTCCTCCAAGAGCACCTCAATTCGGCGGACTGTGGGAGGCTGCAGTCAAGTCATTCAAGAACCATCTGCTAAAAGTAGTTGGCACAACAACCATGATGTACGAAGATTTTATGACACTCACTTCTCAAATAGAAATGTGTCTCAATTCACGTCCTCTGATCCCGATTCCCATGGAGACAACTGATATTGAAGTGTTAACACCTGGACACTTCCTAGTAGGTTCAAGCTTTCAAATGGTTCCAGAAACTGACATCACCAAAGTTCCTGATAACCGTTTGACTCACTGGAGGCAAACCCAAAAGATGTTACAAACCATTTGGACTAGGTGGTATGCAGAATACCTACAACAACTGCAAGCACGCACAACCGACAAGCGCCATCCAGCAACCAACATAAGTGTTGGAAGAGTTGTGATCCTCAAGGAAGATAATGTCCCGCCAGCCCAATGGCCGCTTGGCCTCATAACAGACGTTCACCCTGGCAAAGATAACATAGTTAGAGTAGTATCATTAAGAACACCTCGCGGAAAGATCATTACTCGGCCGGTTTCAAGGATTGCTTTGCTACCGATTGAAGAGTTGAAATAAATGCGTTATTTCAAGGTGGCCGGAATGTTAACGCAAAACGTTAACTGAACTATGCGGAATTAGGAAAAGAAGAAAGTAGGAGCACTGATATATTTTTCAAGCAACTCCTGTAGTGACAGCAAGCGAACGTGCAAAAAAAAAGAATAAAAAAGAGAAGAGTGACTACATCCAAGCGGACCACAGGATCGTGTTTTTTATAAAGAAGTCAACCGCAGATATTTTACCAAGTTAAGTTTATCCGTTCTCATCAGGATGGATCAATTTAGTTGAAATAGACAGTTTTTGCATGAAAACTCATTCCTGGTGGAACTTCATAGCAAAGTACAAAGTTCGTTTTGGATGGATCAATTAAGTTGAAATAGACAGTTTTTGCATAAAAACTCATTCCTGGTGGAACTTCATAGCAAAGTACAAAGTTCGTTTTGGATGGATCAATTTAGTTGAAATAGACAGTTTTTGCATAAAAACTCATTCCTGGTGGAACTTCATAGCAAAGTACAAAGTTCGTTTTGGATGGACAAAGTTAGTTGAAATAGACAGTTTTTGCATGAAAACTCATTCCTGGTGGAACTTCATAGCAAAGTACAAAGTTCGTTTTGGATGGATCAATTTAGTTGAAATAGACAGTTTTTGCATGAAAACTCATTCCTGGTGGAACTTCATAGCAAAGTACAAAGTTCGTTTTGGATGGATCAATTTAGTTGAAATAGACAGTTTTTGCATGAAAACTCATTCCTGGTGGAACTTCATAGCAAAGTACAAAGTTCGTTTTGGATGGATCAATTTAGTTGAAATAGACAGTTTTTGCATAAAAACTCATTCCTGGTGGAACTTCATAGCAAAGTACAAAGTTCGTTTTGGATGGACAAAGTTAGTTGAAATAGACAGTTTTTGCATGAAAACTCATTCCTGGTGGAACTTCATAGCAAAGTACAAAGTTCGTTTTGGATGCACCAATTTAGTTGAAATAGACAGTTTTTGCATGAAAACTCATTCCTGGTGGAACTTCATAGCAAAGAACAAAGTTCGTATCGGATGCACCAATTTAGTTGAAATAGACAGTTTTTGCATGAAAACTCATTCCTGGTGGAACTTCATAGCAAAGTACAAAGTTCGTTTTGGATGGATCAATTTAGTTGAAATAGACAGTTCTTGCATGAAAACTCATTCCTGGTGGAACTTCATAGCAAAGTACAAAGTTCGTTTTGGATGGACAAAGTTAGTTGAAATAGACAGTTCTTGCATGAAAACTCATTCCTGGTAGAACTTCATAGCAAAGTACAAAGTTCGTTTTGGATGGATCAATTTAGTTGAAATAGACAGTTTTTGCATGAAAACTCATTCCTGGTGGAACTTCATAGCAAAGAACAAAGTTCGTATCGGATGCACCAATTTAGTTGAAATAGACAGTTTTTGCATGAAAACTCATTCCTGGTGGAACTTCATAGCAAAGTACAAAGTTCGTTTTGGATGGACAAAGTTAGTTGAAATAGACAGTTTTTGCATGAAAACTCATTCCTGGTGGAACTTCATAGCAAAGTACAAAGTTCGTTTTGGATGGACAAAGTTAGTTGAAATAGACAGTTCTTGCATGAAAACTCATTCCTGGTAGAACTTCATAGCAAAGTACAAAGTTCGTTTTGGATGGATCAATTTAGTTGAAATAGACAGTTTTTGCATGAAAACTCATTCCTGGTGGAACTTCATAGCAAAGTACAAAGTTCGTATCGGATGGACGAATTAAGTTGAAATAGACAGTTTTTGCATGAAAACTCATTCCTGGTGGAACTTCATAGCAAAGTACAAAGTTCGTTTTGGATGGATCAATTTAGTTGAAATAGACAGTTTTTGCATAAAAACTCATTCCTGGTGGAACTTCATAGCAAAGTACAAAGTTCGTTTTGGATGGACAAAGTTAGTTGAAATAGACAGTTTTTGCATGAAAACTCATTCCTGGTGGAACTTCATAGCAAAGTACAAAGTTCGTTTTGGATGGATCAATTTAGTTGAAATAGACAGTTTTTGCATAAAAACTCATTCCTGGTGGAACTTCATAGCAAAGTACAAAGTTCGTTTTGGATGGATCAATTTAGTTGAAATAGACAGTTTTTGCATGAAAACTCATTCCTGGTGGAACTTCATAGCAAAGTACAAAGTTCGTTTTGGATGGATCAATTTAGTTGAAATAGACAGTTTTTGCATAAAAACTCATTCCTGGTGGAACTTCATAGCAAAGTACAAAGTTCGTTTTGGATGGACAAAGTTAGTTGAAATAGACAGTTTTTGCATGAAAACTCATTCCTGGTGGAACTTCATAGCAAAGTACAAAGTTCGTTTTGGATGGACAAAGTTAGTTGAAATAGACAGTTTTTGCATGAAAACTCATTCCTGGTGGAACTTCATAGCAAAGTACAAAGTTCGTTTTGGATGGATCAATTTAGTTGAAATAGACAGTTTTTGCATGAAAACTCATTCCTGGTGGAACTTCATAGCAAAGTACAAAGTTCGTTTTGGATGGATCAATTTAGTTGAAATAGACAGTTTTTGCATGAAAACTCATTCCTGGTGGAACTTCATAGCAAAGTACAAAGTTCGTTTTGGATGGATCAATTTAGTTGAAATAGACAGTTCTTGCATGAAAACTCATTCCTGGTAGAACTTCATAGCAAAGTACAAAGTTCGTATCGGATGGACGAATTAAGTTGAAATAGACAGTTTTTGCATGAAAACTCATTCCTGGTGGAACTTCATAGCAAAGAACAAAGTTCGTTTTGGATGGATCAATTTAGTTGAAATAGACAGTTTTTGCATGAAAACTCATTCCTGGTGGAACTTCATAGCAAAGTACAAAGTTCGTTTTGGATGGACAAAGTTAGTTGAAATAGACAGTTTTTGCATGAAAACTAATTCCTGGTGGAACTTCATAGCAAAGTACAAAGTTCGTTTTGGATGGACAAAATTAGTTGAAATAGACAGTTCTTGCATGAAAACTCATTCCTGGTAGAACTTCATAGCAAAGTACAAAGTTCGTTTTGGATGGATCAATTTAGTTGAAATAGACAGTTTTTGCATGAAAACTCATTCCTGGTGGAACTTCATAGCAAAGAACAAAGTTCGTATCGGATGCACCAATTTAGTTGAAATAGACAGTTTTTGTATGAAAACTCATTCCTGGTGGAACTTCATAGCAAAGTACAAAGTTCGTTTTGGATGGACAAAGTTAGTTGAAATAGACAGTTTTTGCATGAAAACTCATTCCTGGTGGAACTTCATAGCAAAGTACAAAGTTCGTTTTGGATGCACCAATTTAGTTGAAATAGACAGTTTTTGCATGAAAACTCATTCCTGGTGGAACTTCATAGCAAAGAACAAAGTTCGTATCGGATGCACCAATTTAGTTGAAATAGACAGTTTTTGCATGAAAACTCATTCCTGGTGGAACTTCATAGCAAAGTACAAAGTTCGTTTTGGATGGACAAAGTTAGTTGAAATAGACAGTTCTTGCATGAAAACTCATTCCTGGTAGAACTTCATAGCAAAGTACAAAGTTCGTTTTGGATGGATCAATTTAGTTGAAATAGACAGTTTTTGCATGAAAACTCATTCCTGGTGGAACTTCATAGCAAAGAACAAAGTTCGTATCGGATGCACCAATTTAGTTGAAATAGACAGTTTTTGCATGAAAACTCATTCCTGGTGGAACTTCATAGCAAAGTACAAAGTTCGTTTTGGATGGACAAAGTTAGTTGAAATAGACAGTTTTTGCATGAAAACTCATTCCTGGTGGAACTTCATAGCAAAGTACAAAGTTCGTTTTGGATGGACAAAGTTAGTTGAAATAGACAGTTCTTGCATGAAAACTCATTCCTGGTAGAACTTCATAGCAAAGTACAAAGTTCGTTTTGGATGGATCAATTTAGTTGAAATAGACAGTTTTTGCATGTAAACTCATTCCTGGTGGAACTTCATAGCAAAGAACAAAGTTCGTATCGGATGCACCAATTTAGTTGAAATAGACAGTTTTTGCATGAAAACTCATTCCTGGTGGAACTTCATAGCAAAGTACAAAGTTCGTTTTGGATGGATCAATTTAGTTGAAATAGACAGTTCTTGCATGAAAACTCATTCCTGGTGGAACTTCATAGCAAAGTACAAAGTTCGTTTTGGATGGATCAATTTAGTTAAAATAGACAGTTTTTGCATGAAAACTCATTCCTGGTGGAACTTCATAGCAAAGTACAAAGTTCGTTTTGGATGGACAAAGTTAGTTGAAATAGACAGTTTTTGCATGAAAACTCATTCCTGGTGGAACTTCATAGCAAAGTACAAAGTTCGTTTTGGATGGACAAAGTTAGTTGAAATAGACAGTTTTTGCATAAAAACTCATTCCTGGTGGAACTTCATAGCAAAGTACAAAGTTCGTTTTGGATGGATCAATTTAGTTGAAATAGACAGTTTTTGCATGAAAACTCATTCCTGGTGGAACTTCATAGCAAAGTACAAAGTTCGTTTTGGATGGACAAAGTTAGTTGAAATAGACAGTTCTTGCATGAAAACTCATTCCTGGTAGAACTTCATAGCAAAGTACAAAGTTCGTTTTAGATGGACAAAGTTAGTTGAAATAGACAGTTTTTGCATGAAAACTCATTCCTGGTGGAACTTCATAGCAAAGTACAAAGTTCGTTTTGGATGGACAAAGTTAGTTGAAATAGACAGCTTTTGCATAAAAACTCATTCCTGGTGGAACTTCATAGCAAAGTACAAAGTTCGTTTTGGATGGATCAATTTAGTTGAAATAGACAGTTTTTGCATGAAAACTCATTCCTGGTGGAACTTCATAGCAAAGTACAAAGTTCGTTTTGGATGGACAAAGTTAGTTGAAATAGACAGTTTTTGCATAAAAACTCATTCCTGGTGGAACTTCATAGCAAAGTAAAAAGTTCGTTTTGGATGGATCAATTTAGTTGAAATAGACAGTTTTTGCATGAAACCTCATTCCTGGTGGAACTTCATAGCAAAGTACAAAGTTCGTTTTGGATGGACAAAGTTAGTTGAAATAGACAGTTTTTGCATGAAAACTCATTCCTGGTGGAACTTCATAGCAAAGTACAAAGTTCGTTTTGGATGGACGAATTAAGTTGAAATAGACAGTTTTTGTATGAAAACTCATTCCTGGTGGAACTTCATAGCAAAGTACAAAGTTCGAATCAGATGGACGAATTAAGTTGAAATAGACAATTTTTGCATGAAAACTCATTCCTGGTGGAACTTCATAGCAAAGTACAAAGTTCGAATCAGATGGACGAATTAAGTTGAAATAGACAGTTTTTGCATGAAAACTCATTCCTGGTGGAACTTCATAGCAAAGTACAAAGTTCGTTTTAGATGGACAAAGTTAGTTGAAATAGACAGTTTTTGCATGAAAACTCATTCCTGGTGGAACTTCATAGCAAAGTACAAAGTTCGTTTTGGATGGATCAATTTAGTTGAAATAGACAGTTTTTGCATGAAAACTCATTCCTGGTGGAACTTCATAGCAAAGTACAAAGTTCGTTTTAGATGGACAAAGTTAGTTGAAATAGACAGTTTTTGCATAAAAACTCATTCCTGGTGGAACTTCATAGCAAAGTACAAAGTTCGTTTTGGATGGATCAATTTAGTTGAAATAGACAGTTTTTGCATGAAAATTCATTCCTGGTGGAACTTCATAGCAAAGTACAAAGTTCGTTTTGGATGGATCAATTTAGTTGAAATAGACAGTTTTTGCATGAAAACTCATTCCTGGTGGAACTTCATAGCAAAGTACAAAGTTCGTTTTGGATGGATCAATTTAGTTGAAATAGACAGTTTTTGCATGAAAACTCATTCCTGGTGGAACTTCATAGCAAAGTACAAAGTTCGTTTTGGATGGATCAATTTAGTTGAAATAGACAGTTTTTGCATGAAAACTCATTCCTGGTGGAACTTCATAGCAAAGTACAAAGTTCGTATCGGATGGATCAATTTAGTTGAAATAGACAGTTCTTGCATGAAAACTCATTCCTGGTAGAACTTCATAGCAAAGTACAAAGTTCGTATCGGATGGACGAATTAAGTTGAAATAGACAGTTTTTGTATGAAAACTCATTCCTGGTGGAACTTCATAGCAAAGTACAAAGTTCGTTTTGGATGGACAAAGTTAGTTGAAATAGACAGTTTTTGCATGAAAACTCATTCCTGGTGGAACTTCATAGCAAAGTACAAAGTTCGTTTTGGATGGACAAAGTTAGTTGAAATAGACAGTTTTTGTATGAAAACTCATTCCTGGTGGAACTTCATAGCAAAGTACAAAGTTCGAATCAGATGGACGAACTAAGTTGAAATAGACAGTTTTTGCATGAAAACTCATTACTGGTAGAACTTCATAGCAAAGTACAAAGTTCGTTTTAGATGGACAAAGTTAGTTGAAATAGACAGTTTTTGCATGAAAACTCATTCCTGGTGGAACTTCATAGCAAAGTACAAAGTTCGTTTTGGATGGACAAAGTTAGTTGAAATAGACAGTTTTTGCATAAAAACTCATTCCTGGTGGAACTTCATAGCAAAGTACAAAGTTCGTTTTGGATGGATCAATTTAGTTGAAATAGACAGTTTTTGTATGAAAACTCATTCCTGGTGGAACTTCATAGCAAAGTACAAAGTTCGTTTTGGATGGACAAAATTAGTTGAAATAGACAGTTTTTGTATGAAAACTCATTCCTGGTGGAACTTCATAGCAAAGTACAAAGTTCGAATCAGATGGATGAATTAAGTTGAAATAGACAGTTTTTGCATGAAAACTCATTCCTGGTGGAACTTCATAGCAAAGTACAAAGTTCGTTTTAGATGGACAAAGTTAGTTGAAATAGACAGTTTTTGCATAAAAACTCATTCCTGGTAGAACTTCATAGCAAAGTACAAAGTTCGAATCAGATGGACGAATTAAGTTGAAATAGACAGTTTTTGCATAAAAACTCATTCCTGGTGGAACTTCATAGCAAAGTACAAAGTTCGTTTTGGATGGACAAAATTAGTTGAAATAGACAGTTTTTGTATGAAAACTCATTCCTGGTGGAACTTCATAGCAAAGTACAAAGTTCGAATCAGATGGATGAATTAAGTTGAAATAGACAGTTTTTGCATGAAAACTCATTCCTGGTGGAACTTCATAGCAAAGTACAAAGTTCGTTTTGGATGGACAAAGTTAGTTGAAATAGACAGTTTTTGCATAAAAACTCATTCCTGGTAGAACTTCATAGCAAAGTACAAAGTTCGAATCAGATGGACGAATTAAGTTGAAATAGACAGTTTTTGCATAAAAACTCATTCCTGGTGGAACTTCATAGCAAAGTACAAAGTTCGTTTTGGATGGATCAATTTAGTTGAAATAGACAGTTTTTGCATGAAAACTCATTCCTGGTAGAACTTCATAGCAAAGTACAAAGTTCGTTTTAGATGGACAAAGTTAGTTGAAATAGACAGTTTTTGTATGAAAACTCATTCCTGGTGGAACTTCATAGCAAAGTACAAAGTTCGTTTTGGATGGACGAATTAAGTTGAAATAGACAGTTTTTGTATGAAAACTCATTCCTGGTGGAACTTCATAGCAAAGTACAAAGTTCGAATCAGATGGATGAATTAAGTTGAAATAGACAGTTTTTGCATGAAAACTCATTCCTGGTGGAACTTCATAGCAAAGTACAAAGTTCGTTTTAGATGGACAAAGTTAGTTGAAATAGACAGTTTTTGCATAAAAACTCATTCCTGGTGGAACTTCATAGCAAAGTACAAAGTTCGTTTTGGATGGACGAATTAAGTTGAAATAGACAGTTTTTGCATAAAAACTCATTCCTGGTGGAACTTCATAGCAAAATACAAAGTTCGTTTTGGATGGACGAATTAAGTTGAAATAGACAGTTTTTGTATGAAAACTCATTCCTGGTGGAACTTCATAGCAAAGTACAAAGTTCGTTTTGGATGGACAAAGTTAGTTGAAATAGACAGTTTTTGCATGAAAACTCATTCCTGGTGGAACTTCATAGCAAAGTACAAAGTTCGTTTTGGATGGACGAATTAAGTTGAAATAGACAGTTTTTGTATGAAAACTCATTCCTGGTGGAACTTCATAGCAAAGTACAAAGTTCGTTTTGGATGGACGAATTAAGTTGAAATAGACAGTTTTTGCATGAAAACTCATTCCTGGTGGAACTTCATAGCAAAGTACAAAGTTCGTTTTAGATGGACAAAGTTAGTTGAAATAGACAGTTTTTGCATAAAAACTCATTCCTGGTGGAACTTCATAGCAAAGTACAAAGTTCGTTTTGGATGGACGAATTAAGTTGAAATAGACAGTTTTTGTATGAAATCTCATTCCTGGTGGAACTTCATAGCAAAGTACAAAGTTCGTTTTGGATGGATCAATTTAGTTGAAATAGACAGTTTTTGCATGAAAACTCATTCCTGGTGGAACTTCATAGCAAAGTACAAAGTTCGTTTTGGATGGATCAATTTAGTTGAAATAGACAGTTTTTGTATGAAAACTCATTCCTGGTGGAACTTCATAGCAAAGTACAAAGTTCGTTTTGGATGGACAAAGTTAGTTGAAATAGACAGTTTTTGCATAAAAACTCATTCCTGGTGGAACTTCATAGCAAAGTACAAAGTTCGTTTTGGATGGACGAATTAAGTTGAAATAGACAGTTTTTGCATGAAAACTCATTCCTGGTGGAACTTCATAGCAAAGTACAAAGTTCGTTTTGGATGGACAAAGTTAGTTGAAATAGACAGTTTTTGCATAAAAACTCATTCCTGGTGGAACTTCATAGCAAAGTACAAAGTTCGTTTTGGATGGATCAATTTAGTTGAAATAGACAGTTTTTGTATGAAAACTCATTCCTGGTGGAACTTCATAGCAAAGTACAAAGTTCGTTTTGGATGGACAAAGTTAGTTGAAATAGACAGTTTTTGCATAAAAACTCATTCCTGGTGGAACTTCATAGCAAAGTACAAAGTTCGTTTTGGATGGACAAAGTTAGTTGAAATAGACAGTTTTTGCATAAAAACTCATTCCTGGTGGAACTTCATAGCAAAGTACAAAGTTCGTTTTGGATGGACAAAGTTAGTTGAAATAGACAGTTTTTGCATAAAAACTCATTCCTGGTGGAACTTCATAGCAAAGTACAAAGTTCGTTTTGGATGGATCAATTTAGTTGAAATAGACAGTTTTTGTATGAAAACTCATTCCTGGTGGAACTTCATAGCAAAGTACAAAGTTCGTTTTGGATGGACGAATTAAGTTGAAATAGACAGTTTTTGCATAAAAACTCATTCCTGGTGGAACTTCATAGCAAAGTACAAAGTTCGTTTTGGATGGACGAATTAAGTTGAAATAGACAGTTTTTGTATGAAAACTCATTCCTGGTGGAACTTCATAGCAAAGTACAAAGTTCGAATCAGATGGATGAATTAAGTTGAAATAGACAGTTTTTGCATGAAAACTCATTCCTGGTGGAACTTCATAGCAAAGTACAAAGTTCGTTTTGGATGGATCAATTTAGTTGAAATAGACAGTTTTTGCATAAAAACTCATTCCTGGTGGAACTTCATAGCAAAGTACAAAGTTCGTTTTGGATGGACAAAGTTAGTTGAAATAGACAGTTTTTGCATGAAAACTCATTCCTGGTGGAACTTCATAGCAAAGTACAAAGTTCGTTTTGGATGGATCAATTTAGTTGAAATAGACAGTTTTTGCATAAAAACTCATTCCTGGTGGAACTTCATAGCAAAGTACAAAGTTCGTTTTGGATGGATCAATTTAGTTGAAATAGACAGTTTTTGCATGAAAACTCATTCCTGGTGGAACTTCATAGCAAAGTACAAAGTTCGTTTTGGATGGACAAAGTTAGTTGAAATAGACAGTTTTTGCATGAAAACTCATTCCTGGTGGAACTTCATAGCAAAGTACAAAGTTCGTTTTGGATGGACAAAGTTAGTTGAAATAGACAGTTTTTGCATAAAAACTCATTCCTGGTGGAACTTCATAGCAAAGTACAAAGTTCGTTTTGGATGGATCAATTTAGTTGAAATAGACAGTTTTTGTATGAAAACTCATTCCTGGTGGAACTTCATAGCAAAGTACAAAGTTCGTTTTGGATGGACAAAGTTAGTTGAAATAGACAGTTTTTGCATAAAAACTCATTCCTGGTGGAACTTCATAGCAAAGTACAAAGTTCGTTTTGGATGGACGAATTAAGTTGAAATAGACAGTTTTTGTATAAAAACTCATTCCTGGTGGAACTTCATAGCAAAGTACAAAGTTCGAATCAGATGGACGAATTAAGTTGAAATAGACAGTTTTTGCATGAAAACTCATTCCTGGTGGAACTTCATAGCAAAGTACAAAGTTCGTTTTAGATGGACAAAGTTAGTTGAAATAGACAGTTTTTGCATGAAAACTCATTCCTGGTGGAACTTCATAGCAAAGTACAAAGTTCGTTTTGGATGGATCAATTTAGTTGAAATAGACAGTTTTTGCATGAAAACTCATTCCTGGTGGAACTTCATAGCAAAGTACAAAGTTCGTTTTGGATGGACGAATTAAGTTGAAATAGACAGTTTTTGCATAAAAACTCATTCCTGGTGGAACTTCATAGCAAAGTACAAAGTTCGTTTTGGATGGATCAATTTAGTTGAAATAGACAGTTTTTGTATGAAAACTCATTCCTGGTGGAACTTCATAGCAAAGTACAAAGTTCGTTTTGGATGGACAAAGTTAGTTGAAATAGACAGTTTTTGCATAAAAACTCATTCCTGGTGGAACTTCATAGCAAAGTACAAAGTTCGTTTTGGATGGACGAATTAAGTTGAAATAGACAGTTTTTGTATAAAAACTCATTCCTGGTGGAACTTCATAGCAAAGTACAAAGTTCGAATCAGATGGACGAATTAAGTTGAAATAGACAGTTTTTGCATGAAAACTCATTCCTGGTGGAACTTCATAGCAAAGTACAAAGTTCGTTTTAGGTGGACAAAGTTAGTTGAAATAGACAGTTTTTGCATAAAAACTCATTCCTGGTGGAACTTCATAGCAAAGTACAAAGTTCGTTTTGGATGGATCAATTTAGTTGAAATAGACAGTTTTTGTATGAAAACTCATTCCTGGTGGAACTTCATAGCAAAGTACAAAGTTCGAATCAGATGGACGAATTAAGTTGAAATAGACAGTTTTTGCATGAAAACTCATTCCTGGTGGAACTTCATAGCAAAGTACAAAGTTCGTTTTGGATAGACAAAGTTAGTTGAAATAGACAGTTTTTGCATGAAAACTCATTCCTGGTGGAACTTCATAGCAAAGTACAAAGTTCGTTTTAGATGGACAAAGTTAGTTGAAATAGACAGTTTTTGCATAAAAACTCATTCCTGGTGGAACTTCATAGCAAAGTACAAAGTTCGTTTTGGATGGATCAATTTAGTTGAAATAGACAGTTTTTGCATGAAAACTCATTCCTGGTGGAACTTCATAGCAAAGTACAAAGTTCGTTTTAGATGGACAAAGTTAGTTGAAATAGACAGTTTTTGCATAAAAACTCATTCCTGGTGGAACTTCATAGCAAAGTACAAAGTTCGTTTTGGATGGATCAATTTAGTTGAAATAGACAGTTTTTGTATGAAAACTAATTCCTGGTGGAACTTCATAGCAAAGTACAAAGTTCGAATCAGATGGACGAATTAAGTTGAAATAGACAGTTTTTGCATGAAAACTCATTCCTGGTGGAACTTCATAGCAAAGTACAAAGTTCGTTTTGGATGGATCAATTTAGTTGAAATAGACAGTTTTTGCATGAAAACTCATTCCTGGTGGAACTTCATAGCAAAGTACAAAGTTCGTTTTGGATGGACAAAGTTAGTTGAAATAGACAGTTTTTGCATAAAAACTCATTCCTGGTGGAACTTCATAGCAAAGTACAAAGTTCGTTTTGGATGGATCAATTTAGTTGAAATAGACAGTTTTTGTATGAAAACTCATTCCTGGTGGAACTTCATAGCAAAGTACAAAGTTCGTTTTGGATGGATCAATTTAGTTGAAATAGACAGTTTTTGCATGAAAACTCATTCCTGGTAGAACTTCATAGCAAAGTACAAAGTTCGTTTTAGATGGACAAAGTTAGTTGAAATAGACAGTTTTTGCATGAAAACTCATTCCTGGTGGATCTTCATAGCAAAGTACAAAGTTCGTTTTGGATGGATCAATTTAGTTGAAATAGACAGTTTTTGCATGAAAACTCATTCCTGGTGGAACTTCATAGCAAAGTACAAAGTTCGTTTTGGATAGACAAAGTTAGTTGAAATAGACAGTTTTTGCATGAAAACTCATTCCTGGTGGAACTTCATAGCAAAGTACAAAGTTCGTTTTAGATGGACAAAGTTAGTTGAAATAGACAGTTTTTGCATAAAAACTCATTCCTGGTGGAACTTCATAGCAAAGTACAAAGTTCGTTTTGGATGGATCAATTTAGTTGAAATAGACAGTTTTTGCATGAAAACTCATTCCTGGTGGAACTTCATAGCAAAGTACAAAGTTCGTTTTAGATGGACAAAGTTAGTTGAAATAGACAGTTTTTGCATAAAAACTCATTCCTGGTGGAACTTCATAGCAAAGTACAAAGTTCGTTTTGGATGGATCAATTTAGTTGAAATAGACAGTTTTTGTATGAAAACTAATTCCTGGTGGAACTTCATAGCAAAGTACAAAGTTCGAATCAGATGGACGAATTAAGTTGAAATAGACAGTTTTTGCATGAAAACTCATTCCTGGTGGAACTTCATAGCAAAGTACAAAGTTCGTTTTGGATGGATCAATTTAGTTGAAATAGACAGTTTTTGCATGAAAACTCATTCCTGGTGGAACTTCATAGCAAAGTACAAAGTTCGTTTTGGATGGACAAAGTTAGTTGAAATAGACAGTTTTTGCATAAAAACTCATTCCTGGTGGAACTTCATAGCAAAGTACAAAGTTCGTTTTGGATGGATCAATTTAGTTGAAATAGACAGTTTTTGTATGAAAACTCATTCCTGGTGGAACTTCATAGCAAAGTACAAAGTTCGTTTTGGATGGATCAATTTAGTTGAAATAGACAGTTTTTGCATGAAAACTCATTCCTGGTAGAACTTCATAGCAAAGTACAAAGTTCGTTTTAGATGGACAAAGTTAGTTGAAATAGACAGTTTTTGCATGAAAACTCATTCCTGGTGGAACTTCATAGCAAAGTACAAAGTTCGAATCAGATGGATGAATTAAGTTGAAATAGACAGTTTTTGCATGAAAACTCATTCCTGGTGGAACTTCATAGCAAAGTACAAAGTTCGTTTTGGATGGACAAAGTTAGTTGAAATAGACAGTTTTTGCATAAAAACTCATTCCTGGTAGAACTTCATAGCAAAGTACAAAGTTCGAATCAGATGGACGAATTAAGTTGAAATAGACAGTTTTTGCATAAAAACTCATTCCTGGTGGAACTTCATAGCAAAGTACAAAGTTCGTTTTGGATGGATCAATTTAGTTGAAATAGACAGTTTTTGCATGAAAACTCATTCCTGGTAGAACTTCATAGCAAAGTACAAAGTTCGTTTTAGATGGACAAAGTTAGTTGAAATAGACAGTTTTTGTATGAAAACTCATTCCTGGTGGAACTTCATAGCAAAGTACAAAGTTCGTTTTGGATGGACGAATTAAGTTGAAATAGACAGTTTTTGTATGAAAACTCATTCCTGGTGGAACTTCATAGCAAAGTACAAAGTTCGAATCAGATGGATGAATTAAGTTGAAATAGACAGTTTTTGCATGAAAACTCATTCCTGGTGGAACTTCATAGCAAAGTACAAAGTTCGTTTTAGATGGACAAAGTTAGTTGAAATAGACAGTTTTTGCATAAAAACTCATTCCTGGTGGAACTTCATAGCAAAGTACAAAGTTCGTTTTGGATGGACGAATTAAGTTGAAATAGACAGTTTTTGCATAAAAACTCATTCCTGGTGGAACTTCATAGCAAAATACAAAGTTCGTTTTGGATGGACGAATTAAGTTGAAATAGACAGTTTTTGTATGAAAACTCATTCCTGGTGGAACTTCATAGCAAAGTACAAAGTTCGTTTTGGATGGACAAAGTTAGTTGAAATAGACAGTTTTTGCATGAAAACTCATTCCTGGTGGAACTTCATAGCAAAGTACAAAGTTCGTTTTGGATGGACGAATTAAGTTGAAATAGACAGTTTTTGTATGAAAACTCATTCCTGGTGGAACTTCATAGCAAAGTACAAAGTTCGTTTTGGATGGACGAATTAAGTTGAAATAGACAGTTTTTGCATGAAAACTCATTCCTGGTGGAACTTCATAGCAAAGTACAAAGTTCGTTTTAGATGGACAAAGTTAGTTGAAATAGACAGTTTTTGCATAAAAACTCATTCCTGGTGGAACTTCATAGCAAAGTACAAAGTTCGTTTTGGATGGACGAATTAAGTTGAAATAGACAGTTTTTGTATGAAATCTCATTCCTGGTGGAACTTCATAGCAAAGTACAAAGTTCGTTTTGGATGGATCAATTTAGTTGAAATAGACAGTTTTTGCATGAAAACTCATTCCTGGTGGAACTTCATAGCAAAGTACAAAGTTCGTTTTGGATGGATCAATTTAGTTGAAATAGACAGTTTTTGTATGAAAACTCATTCCTGGTGGAACTTCATAGCAAAGTACAAAGTTCGTTTTGGATGGACAAAGTTAGTTGAAATAGACAGTTTTTGCATAAAAACTCATTCCTGGTGGAACTTCATAGCAAAGTACAAAGTTCGTTTTGGATGGACGAATTAAGTTGAAATAGACAGTTTTTGCATGAAAACTCATTCCTGGTGGAACTTCATAGCAAAGTACAAAGTTCGTTTTGGATGGACAAAGTTAGTTGAAATAGACAGTTTTTGCATAAAAACTCATTCCTGGTGGAACTTCATAGCAAAGTACAAAGTTCGTTTTGGATGGATCAATTTAGTTGAAATAGACAGTTTTTGTATGAAAACTCATTCCTGGTGGAACTTCATAGCAAAGTACAAAGTTCGTTTTGGATGGACAAAGTTAGTTGAAATAGACAGTTTTTGCATAAAAACTCATTCCTGGTGGAACTTCATAGCAAAGTACAAAGTTCGTTTTGGATGGACAAAGTTAGTTGAAATAGACAGTTTTTGCATAAAAACTCATTCCTGGTGGAACTTCATAGCAAAGTACAAAGTTCGTTTTGGATGGATCAATTTAGTTGAAATAGACAGTTTTTGTATGAAAACTCATTCCTGGTGGAACTTCATAGCAAAGTACAAAGTTCGTTTTGGATGGACGAATTAAGTTGAAATAGACAGTTTTTGCATAAAAACTCATTCCTGGTGGAACTTCATAGCAAAGTACAAAGTTCGTTTTGGATGGACGAATTAAGTTGAAATAGACAGTTTTTGTATGAAAACTCATTCCTGGTGGAACTTCATAGCAAAGTACAAAGTTCGAATCAGATGGATGAATTAAGTTGAAATAGACAGTTTTTGCATGAAAACTCATTCCTGGTGGAACTTCATAGCAAAGTACAAAGTTCGTTTTGGATGGATCAATTTAGTTGAAATAGACAGTTTTTGCATAAAAACTCATTCCTGGTGGAACTTCATAGCAAAGTACAAAGTTCGTTTTGGATGGACAAAGTTAGTTGAAATAGACAGTTTTTGCATGAAAACTCATTCCTGGTGGAACTTCATAGCAAAGTACAAAGTTCGTTTTGGATGGATCAATTTAGTTGAAATAGACAGTTTTTGCATAAAAACTCATTCCTGGTGGAACTTCATAGCAAAGTACAAAGTTCGTTTTGGATGGATCAATTTAGTTGAAATAGACAGTTTTTGCATGAAAACTCATTCCTGGTGGAACTTCATAGCAAAGTACAAAGTTCGTTTTGGATGGACAAAGTTAGTTGAAATAGACAGTTTTTGCATGAAAACTCATTCCTGGTGGAACTTCATAGCAAAGTACAAAGTTCGTTTTTGATGGACAAAGTTAGTTGAAATAGACAGTTTTTGCATAAAAACTCATTCCTGGTGGAACTTCATAGCAAAGTACAAAGTTCGTTTTGGATGGATCAATTTAGTTGAAATAGACAGTTTTTGTATGAAAACTCATTCCTGGTGGAACTTCATAGCAAAGTACAAAGTTCGTTTTGGATGGACAAAGTTAGTTGAAATAGACAGTTTTTGCATAAAAACTCATTCCTGGTGGAACTTCATAGCAAAGTACAAAGTTCGTTTTGGATGGACGAATTAAGTTGAAATAGACAGTTTTTGTATAAAAACTCATTCCTGGTGGAACTTCATAGCAAAGTACAAAGTTCGAATCAGATGGACGAATTAAGTTGAAATAGACAGTTTTTGCATGAAAACTCATTCCTGGTGGAACTTCATAGCAAAGTACAAAGTTCGTTTTAGATGGACAAAGTTAGTTGAAATAGACAGTTTTTGCATGAAAACTCATTCCTGGTGGAACTTCATAGCAAAGTACAAAGTTCGTTTTGGATGGATCAATTTAGTTGAAATAGACAGTTTTTGCATGAAAACTCATTCCTGGTGGAACTTCATAGCAAAGTACAAAGTTCGTTTTGGATGGACGAATTAAGTTGAAATAGACAGTTTTTGCATAAAAACTCATTCCTGGTGGAACTTCATAGCAAAGTACAAAGTTCGTTTTGGATGGATCAATTTAGTTGAAATAGACAGTTTTTGTATGAAAACTCATTCCTGGTGGAACTTCATAGCAAAGTACAAAGTTCGTTTTGGATGGACAAAGTTAGTTGAAATAGACAGTTTTTGCATAAAAACTCATTCCTGGTGGAACTTCATAGCAAAGTACAAAGTTCGTTTTGGATGGACGAATTAAGTTGAAATAGACAGTTTTTGTATAAAAACTCATTCCTGGTGGAACTTCATAGCAAAGTACAAAGTTCGAATCAGATGGACGAATTAAGTTGAAATAGACAGTTTTTGCATGAAAACTCATTCCTGGTGGAACTTCATAGCAAAGTACAAAGTTCGTTTTAGGTGGACAAAGTTAGTTGAAATAGACAGTTTTTGCATAAAAACTCATTCCTGGTGGAACTTCATAGCAAAGTACAAAGTTCGTTTTGGATGGATCAATTTAGTTGAAATAGACAGTTTTTGTATGAAAACTCATTCCTGGTGGAACTTCATAGCAAAGTACAAAGTTCGAATCAGATGGACGAATTAAGTTGAAATAGACAGTTTTTGCATGAAAACTCATTCCTGGTGGAACTTCATAGCAAAGTACAAAGTTCGTTTTGGATAGACAAAGTTAGTTGAAATAGACAGTTTTTGCATGAAAACTCATTCCTGGTGGAACTTCATAGCAAAGTACAAAGTTCGTTTTAGATGGACAAAGTTAGTTGAAATAGACAGTTTTTGCATAAAAACTCATTCCTGGTGGAACTTCATAGCAAAGTACAAAGTTCGTTTTGGATGGATCAATTTAGTTGAAATAGACAGTTTTTGCATGAAAACTCATTCCTGGTGGAACTTCATAGCAAAGTACAAAGTTCGTTTTAGATGGACAAAGTTAGTTGAAATAGACAGTTTTTGCATAAAAACTCATTCCTGGTGGAACTTCATAGCAAAGTACAAAGTTCGTTTTGGATGGATCAATTTAGTTGAAATAGACAGTTTTTGTATGAAAACTAATTCCTGGTGGAACTTCATAGCAAAGTACAAAGTTCGAATCAGATGGACGAATTAAGTTGAAATAGACAGTTTTTGCATGAAAACTCATTCCTGGTGGAACTTCATAGCAAAGTACAAAGTTCGTTTTGGATGGATCAATTTAGTTGAAATAGACAGTTTTTGCATGAAAACTCATTCCTGGTGGAACTTCATAGCAAAGTACAAAGTTCGTTTTGGATGGACAAAGTTAGTTGAAATAGACAGTTTTTGCATAAAAACTCATTCCTGGTGGAACTTCATAGCAAAGTACAAAGTTCGTTTTGGATGGATCAATTTAGTTGAAATAGACAGTTTTTGTATGAAAACTCATTCCTGGTGGAACTTCATAGCAAAGTACAAAGTTCGTTTTGGATGGATCAATTTAGTTGAAATAGACAGTTTTTGCATGAAAACTCATTCCTGGTGGAACTTCATAGCAAAGTACAAAGTTCGTTTTAGATGGACAAAGTTAGTTGAAATAGACAGTTTTTGCATGAAAACTCATTCCTGGTGGATCTTCATAGCAAAGTACAAAGTTCGTTTTGGATGGATCAATTTAGTTGAAATAGACAGTTTTTGCATGAAAACTCATACCTGGTGGAACTTCATAGCAAAGTACAAAGTTCGTTTTGGATGGACAAAGTTAGTTGAAATAGACAGTTTTTGCATAAAAACTCATTCCTGGTGGAACTTCATAGCAAAGAACAAAGTTCGTTTTGGATGGATCAATTTAGTTGAAATAGACAGTTTTTGTATGAAAACTCATTCCTGGTGGAACTTCATAGCAAAGTACAAAGTTCGTTTTGGATGGACAAAGTTAGTTGAAATAGACAGTTTTTGCATGAAAACTCATTCCTGGTGGAACTTCATAGCAAAGTACAAAGTTCGTTTTGGATGGACGAATTAAGTTGAAATAGACAGTTTTTGCATAAAAACTCATTCCTGGTGGAACTTCATAGCAAAGTACAAAGTTCGTTTTGGATGGACAAAGTTAGTTGAAATAGACAGCTTTTGCATGAAAACTCATTCCTGGTGGAACTTCATAGCAAAGTACAAAGTTCGAATCGGATGGACAAAGTTAGTTGAAATAGACAGTTTTTGCATGAAAACTCATTCCTGGTGGAACTTCATAGCAAAGTACAAAGTTCGTTTTGGATGGACGAATTAAGTTGAAATAGACAGTTTTTGCATGAAAACTCATTCCTGGTGGAACTTCATAGCAAAGTACAAAGTTCGTTTAGGATGGACAAAGTTAGTTGAAATAGACAGTTTTTGCATGAAAACTCATTCCTGGTGGAACTTCATAGCAAAGTACAAAGTTCGTTTTGGATGGACAAAGTTAGTTGAAATAGATAATTTTTGCATGAAAACTCATTCCTGGTGGAACTTCATAGCAAAGTACAAAGTTCGTTTTGGATGGACAAAGTTAGTTGAAATAGACAGTTTTTGCATGAAAACTCATTCCTGGTGGAACTTCATAGCAAAGTACAAAGTTCGAATCGGATGGACAAAGTTAGTTGAAATAGACAGTTTTTGCATGAAAACTCATTCCTGGTGGAACTTCATAGCAAAGTACAAAGTTCGTTTTGGATGGACGAATTAAGTTGAAATAGACAGTTTTTGCATGAAAACTCATTCCTGGTGGAACTTCATAGCAAAGTACAAAGTTCGTTTTGGATGGACGAATTAAGTTGAAATAGACAGTTTTTGTATGAAAACTCATTCCTGGTGGAACTTCATAGCAAAGTACAAAGTTCGTTTTGGATGGATCAATTTAGTTGAAATAGACAGTTTTTGCATGAAAACTCATTCCTGGTGGAACTTCATAGCAAAGTACAAAGTTCGTTTTGGATGGACAAAGTTAGTTGAAATAGACAGTTTTTGCATGAAAACTCATTCCTGGTGGAACTTCATAGCAAAGTACAAAGTTCGAATCGGATGGACAAAGTTAGTTGAAATAGACAGTTTTTGCATGAAAACTCATTCCTGGTGGAACTTCATAGCAAAGTACAAAGTTCGTTTTGGATGGACGAATTAAGTTGAAATAGACAGTTTTTGCATGAAAACTCATTCCTGGTGGAACTTCATAGCAAAGTACAAAGTTCGTTTTGGATGGACAAAGTTAGTTGAAATAGACAGTTTTTGCATGAAAACTCATTCCTGGTGGAACTTCATAGCAAAGTACAAAGTTCGTTTTGGATGGACAAAGTTAGTTGAAATAGACAGTTTTTGCATGAAAACTCATTCCTGGTGGAACTTCATAGCAAAGTACAAAGTTCGTTTTGGATGGACGAATTAAGTTGAAATAGACAGTTTTTGCATGAAAACTCATTCCTGGTGGAACTTCATAGCAAAGTACAAAGTTCGTTTTGGATGGATCAATTTAGTTGAAATAGACAGTTTTTGCATGAAAACTCATTCCTGGTGGAACTTCATAGCAAAGTACAAAGTTCGTTTTGGATGGACAAAGTTAGTTGAAATAGACAGTTTTTGCATGAAAACTCATTCCTGGTGGAACTTCATAGCAAAGTACAAAGTTCGTTTTGGATGGACAAAGTTAGTTGAAATAGACAGTTTTTGCATGAAAACTCATTCCTGGTGGAACTTCATAGCAAAGTACAAAGTTCGTTTTGGATGGACAAAGTTAGTTGAAATAGACAGTTTTTGCATGAAAACTCATTCCGGGTGGAACTTCATAGCAAAGTACAAAGTTCGTTTTGGATGGACAAAGTTAGTTGAAATAGACAGTTTTTGCATGAAAACTCATTCCTGGTGGAACTTCATAGCAAAGTACAAAGTTCGTTTTGGATGGATCAATTTAGTTGAAATAGACAGTTTTTGCATGAAAACTCATTCCTGGTGGAACTTCATAGCAAAGTACAAAGTTCGTTTTGGATGGACAAAGTTAGTTGAAATAGACAGTTTTTGCATGAAAACTCATTCCTGGTGGAACTTCATAGCAAAGTACAAAGTTCGTTTTGGATGGATCAATTTAGTTGAAATAGACAGTTTTTGTATGAAAACTCATTCCTGGTGGAACTTCATAGCAAAGTACAAAGTTCGTTTTGGATGGACAAAGTTAGTTTAAATAGACAGTTTTTGCATAAAAACTCATTCCTGGTGGAACTTCATAGCAAAGTACAAAGTTCGTTTTGGATGGACAAAGTTAGTTGAAATAGACAGTTTTTGCATGAAAACCCATTCCTGGTGGAACTTCATAGCAAAGTACAAAGTTCGTTTTGGATGGACAAAGTTAGTTGAAATAGACAGTTTTTGCATGAAAACTCATTCCTGGTGGAACTTCATAGCAAAGTACAAAGTTCGTTTTGGATGGACGAATTAAGTTGAAATAGACAGTTTTTGCATGAAAACTCATTCCTGGTGGAACTTCATAGCAAAGTACAAAGTTCGATTTGGATGGACAAAGTTAGTTGAAATAGACAGTTTTTGCATGAAAACTCATTCCTGGTGGAACTTCATAGCAAAGTACAAAGTTCGTTTTGGATGGACAAAGTTAGTTGAAATAGACAGTTTTTGCATGAAAACTCATTCCTGGTGGAACTTCATAGCAAAGTACAAAGTTCGTTTTGGATGGACAAAGTTAGTTGAAATAGACAGTTTTTGCATGAAAACCCATTCCTGGTGGAACTTCATAGCAAAGTACAAAGTTCGTTTTGGATGGACAAAGTTAGTTGAAATAGACAGTTTTTGCATGAAAACTCATTCCTGGTGGAACTTCATAGCAAAGTACAAAGTTCGTTTTGGATGGACAAAGTCAGTTCAAATAGACAGTTTTTGCATAAAAACTCATTCCTGGTGGAACTTCATAGCAAAGTACAAAGTGCGTTTTGGATGGATCAATTTAGTTGAAATAGACAGTTTTTGCATGAAAACTCATTCCTGGTGGAACTTCATAGCAAAGTACAAAGTTCGTTTTGGATGGACAAAGTTAGTTGAAATAGACAGTTTTTGCATAAAAACTCATTCCTGGTGGAACTTCATAGCAAAGTACAAAGTTCGTTTTGGATGGACAAAGTTAGTTAAAATAGACAGTTTTTGTATGAAAACTCATTCCTGGTGGAACTTCATAGTAAAGTACAAAGTTCGTTTTGGATGGACGAATTAAGTTGAAATAGACAGTTTTTGCATGAAAACTCATTCCAGGTGGAACTTCATAGCAAAGTACAAAGTTCGTATCGGATGAATCAATTTAGTTGAAATAGACAGTTCTTGCATGAAAACTCATTCCTGGTAGAACTTCATAGCAAAGTACAAAGTTCGTATCGGATGGACGAATTAAGTTGAAATAGACAGTTTTTGTATGAAAACTCATTCCTGGTGGAACTTCATAGCAAAGTACAAAGTTCGTTTTGGATGGACAAAGTTAGTTGAAATAGACAGTTTTTGCATGAAAACTCATTCCTGGTGGAACTTCATAGCAAAGTACAAAGTTCGTTTTGGATGGATCAATTTAGTTGAAATAGACAGTTTTTGCATGAAAACTCATTCCTGGTGGAACTTCATAGCAAAGTACAAAGTTCGTTTTGGATGGATCAATTTAGTTGAAATAGACAGTTTTTGCATGAAAACTCATTCCTGGTGGAACTTCATAGCAAAGTACAAAGTTCGTTTTGGATGGACAAAGTTAGTTGAAATAGACAGTTCTTGCATGAAAACTCATTCCTGGTAGAACTTCATAGCAAAGTACAAAGTTCGTATCGGATGGATCAATTTAGTTGAAATAGACAGTTTTTGCATGAAAACTCATTCCTGGTGGAACTTCATAGCAAAGAACAAAGTTCGTTTTGGATGGATCAATTTAGTTGAAATAGACAGTTTTTGCATGAAAACTCATTCGTGGTGGAACTTCATAGCAAAGTACAAAGTTCGTTTTGGATGGACGAATTAAGTTGAAATAGACAGTTCTTGCATGAAAACTCATTCCTGGTAGAACTTCATAGCAAAGTACAAAGTTCGTATCGGATGGATCAATTTAGTTGAAATAGACAGTTTTTGCATGAAAACTCATTCCTGGTGGAACTTCATAGCAAAGTACAAAGTTCGTTTTGGATGGACGAATTAAGTTGAAATAGACAGTTTTTGCATGAAAACTCATTCCTGGTGGAACTTCATAGCAAAGAACAAAGTTCGTTTTGGATGGATCAATTTAGTTGAAATAGACAGTTTTTGCATGAAAACTCATTCGTGGTGGAACTTCATAGCAAAGTACAAAGTTCGTTTTGGATGGACGAATTAAGTTGAAATAGACAGTTCTTGCATGAAAACTCATTCCTGGTAGAACTTCATAGCAAAGTACAAAGTTCGTATCGGATGGATCAATTTAGTTGAAATAGACAGTTTTTGCATGAAAACTCATTCCTGGTGGAACTTCATAGCAAAGTACAAAGTTCGAATCGGATGGACAAAGTTAGTTGAAATAGACAGTTTTTGCATGAAAACTCATTCCTGGTGGAACTTCATAGCAAAGTACAAAGTTCGTTTTGGATGGACGAATTAAGTTGAAATAGACAGTTTTTGCATGAAAACTCATTCCTGGTGGAACTTCATAGCAAAGTACAAAGTTCGTTTTGGATGGACAAAGTTAGTTGAAATAGACAGTTTTTGCATGAAAACTCATTCCTGGTGGAACTTCATAGCAAAGTACAAAGTTCGTTTTGGATGGACAAAGTTAGTTGAAATAGACAGTTTTTGCATGAAAACTCATTCCTGGTGGAACTTCATAGCAAAGTACAAAGTTCGTTTTGGATGGACGAATTAAGTTGAAATAGACAGTTTTTGCATAAAAACTCATTCCTGGTGGAACTTCATAGCAAAGTACAAAGTTCGTTTTGGATGGATCAATTTAGTTGAAATAGACAGTTTTTGCATGAAAACTCATTCCTGGTGGAACTTCATAGCAAAGTACAAAGTTCGTTTTGGATGGACAAAGTTAGTTGAAATAGACAGTTTTTGCATGAAAACTCATTCCTGGTGGAACTTCATAGCAAAGTACAAAGTTCGTTTTGGATGGACAAAGTTAGTTGAAATAGACAGTTTTTGCATGAAAACTCATTCCTGGTGGAACTTCATAGCAAAGTACAAAGTTCGTTTTGGATGGACAAAGTTAGTTGAAATAGACAGTTTTTGCATGAAAACTCATTCCGGGTGGAACTTCATAGCAAAGTACAAAGTTCGTTTTGGATGGACAAAGTTAGTTGAAATAGACAGTTTTTGCATGAAAACTCATTCCTGGTGGAACTTCATAGCAAAGTACAAAGTTCGTTTTGGATGGATCAATTTAGTTGAAATAGACAGTTTTTGCATGAAAACTCATTCCTGGTGGAACTTCATAGCAAAGTACAAAGTTCGTTTTGGATGGACAAAGTTAGTTGAAATAGACAGTTTTTGCATGAAAACTCATTCCTGGTGGAACTTCATAGCAAAGTACAAAGTTCGTTTTGGATGGACGAATTAAGTTGAAATAGACAGTTTTTGCATGAAAACTCATTCCTGGTGGAACTTCATAGCAAAGTACAAAGTTCGTTTTGGATGGACAAAGTTAGTTTAAATAGACAGTTTTTGCATAAAAACTCATTCCTGGTGGAACTTCATAGCAAAGTACAAAGTTCGTTTTGGATGGACAAAGTTAGTTGAAATAGACAGTTTTTGCATGAAAACCCATTCCTGGTGGAACTTCATAGCAAAGTACAAAGTTCGTTTTGGATGGACAAAGTTAGTTGAAATAGACAGTTTTTGCATGAAAACTCATTCCTGGTGGAACTTCATAGCAAAGTACAAAGTTCGTTTTGGATGGACGAATTAAGTTGAAATAGACAGTTTTTGCATGAAAACTCATTCCTGGTGGAACTTCATAGCAAAGTACAAAGTTCGATTTGGATGGACAAAGTTAGTTGAAATAGACAGTTTTTGCATGAAAACTCATTCCTGGTGGAACTTCATAGCAAAGTACAAAGTTCGTTTTGGATGGACAAAGTTAGTTGAAATAGACAGTTTTTGCATGAAAACTCATTCCTGGTGGAACTTCATAGCAAAGTACAAAGTTCGTTTTGGATGGACAAAGTTAGTTGAAATAGACAGTTTTTGCATGAAAACCCATTCCTGGTGGAACTTCATAGCAAAGTACAAAGTTCGTTTTGGATGGACAAAGTTAGTTGAAATAGACAGTTTTTGCATGAAAACTCATTCCTGGTGGAACTTCATAGCAAAGTACAAAGTTCGTTTTGGATGGACAAAGTCAGTTCAAATAGACAGTTTTTGCATAAAAACTCATTCCTGGTGGAACTTCATAGCAAAGTACAAAGTGCGTTTTGGATGGATCAATTTAGTTGAAATAGACAGTTTTTGCATGAAAACTCATTCCTGGTGGAACTTCATAGCAAAGTACAAAGTTCGTTTTGGATGGACAAAGTTAGTTGAAATAGACAGTTTTTGCATAAAAACTCATTCCTGGTGGAACTTCATAGCAAAGTACAAAGTTCGTTTTGGATGGACAAAGTTAGTTAAAATAGACAGTTTTTGTATGAAAACTCATTCCTGGTGGAACTTCATAGCAAAGTACAAAGTTCGTTTTGGATGGACGAATTAAGTTGAAATAGACAGTTTTTGCATGAAAACTCATTCCAGGTGGAACTTCATAGCAAAGTACAAAGTTCGTATCGGATGAATCAATTTAGTTGAAATAGACAGTTCTTGCATGAAAACTCATTCCTGGTAGAACTTCATAGCAAAGTACAAAGTTCGTATCGGATGGACGAATTAAGTTGAAATAGACAGTTTTTGTATGAAAACTCATTCCTGGTGGAACTTCATAGCAAAGTACAAAGTTCGTTTTGGATGGACAAAGTTAGTTGAAATAGACAGTTTTTGCATGAAAACTCATTCCTGGTGGAACTTCATAGCAAAGTACAAAGTTCGTTTTGGATGGACAAAGTTAGTTGAAATAGACAGTTTTTGCATGAAAACTCATTCCTGGTGGAACTTCATAGCAAAGTACAAAGTTCGTTTTGGATGGATCAATTTAGTTGAAATAGACAGTTTTTGCATGAAAACTCATTCCTGGTGGAACTTCATAGCAAAGTACAAAGTTCGTTTTGGATGGACAAAGTTAGTTGAAATAGACAGTTCTTGCATGAAAACTCATTCCTGGTAGAACTTCATAGCAAAGTACAAAGTTCGTATCGGATGGATCAATTTAGTTGAAATAGACAGTTTTTGCATGAAAACTCATTCCTGGTGGAACTTCATAGCAAAGAACAAAGTTCGTTTTGGATGGATCAATTTAGTTGAAATAGACAGTTTTTGCATGAAAACTCATTCGTGGTGGAACTTCATAGCAAAGTACAAAGTTCGTTTTGGATGGACGAATTAAGTTGAAATAGACAGTTCTTGCATGAAAACTCATTCCTGGTAGAACTTCATAGCAAAGTACAAAGTTCGTATCGGATGGATCAATTTAGTTGAAATAGACAGTTTTTGCATGAAAACTCATTCCTGGTGGAACTTCATAGCAAAGTACAAAGTTCGTTTTGGATGGACGAATTAAGTTGAAATAGACAGTTTTTGCATGAAAACTCATTCCTGGTGGAACTTCATAGCAAAGAACAAAGTTCGTTTTGGATGGATCAATTTAGTTGAAATAGACAGTTTTTGCATGAAAACTCATTCGTGGTGGAACTTCATAGCAAAGTACAAAGTTCGTTTTGGATGGACGAATTAAGTTGAAATAGACAGTTCTTGCATGAAAACTCATTCCTGGTAGAACTTCATAGCAAAGTACAAAGTTCGTATCGGATGGATCAATTTAGTTGAAATAGACAGTTTTTGCATGAAAACTCATTCCTGGTGGAACTTCATAGCAAAGTACAAAGTTCGTTTTGGATGGACGAATTAAGTTGAAATAGACAGTTTTTGCATGAAAACTCATTCCTGGTGGAACTTCATAGCAAAGAACAAAGTTCGTTTTGGATGGATCAATTTAGTTGAAATAGACAGTTTTTGCATGAAAACTCATTCGTGGTGGAACTTCATAGCAAAGTACAAAGTTCGTTTTGGATGGACGAATTAAGTTGAAATAGACAGTTTTTGTATGAAAACTCATTCCTGGTGGAACTTCATAGCAAAGTACAAAGTTCGAATCAGATGGACGAATTAAGTTGAAATAGACAGTTTTTGCATGAAAACTCATTCCTGGTGGAACTTCATAGCAAAGTACAAAGTTCGTTTTAGATGGACAAAGTTAGTTGAAATAGACAGTTTTTGCATGAAAACTCATTCCTGGTGGAACTTCATAGCAAAGAACAAAGTTCGTTTTGGATGGATCAATTTAGTTGAAATAGACAGTTTTTGCATGAAAACTCATTCCTGGTAGAACTTCATAGCAAAGTACAAAGTTCGTATCGGATGGACGAATTAAGTTGAAATAGACAATTTTTGCATGAAAACTCATTCCTGGTGGAACTTCATAGCAAAGTACAAAGTTCGTTTTGGATGGACAAAGTTAGTTGAAATAGACAGTTCTTGCATGAAAACTCATTCCTGGTAGAACTTCATAGCAAAGTACAAAGTTCGTATCGGTAGGATCAATTTAGTTGAAATAGACAGTTTTTGCATGAAAACTCATTCCTGGTGGAACTTCATAGCAAAGAACAAAGTTCATTTTGGATGGATCAATTTAGTTGAAATAGACAGTTTTTGCATGAAACTCATTCGTGGTGGAACTTCATAGCAAAGTACAAAGTTCGTTTTGGATGGATCAATTTAGTTGAAATAGACAGTTTTTGTATGAAAACTCATTCCTGGTGGAACTTCATAGCAAAGTACAAAGTTCGTTTTGGATGGATCAATTTAGTTGAAATAGACAGTTTTTGCATGAAAACTCATTCCTGGTGGAACTTCATAGCAAAGTACAAAGTTCGTTTTGGATGGATCAATTTAGTTGAAATAGACAGTTTTTGCATGAAAACTCATTCCTGGTAGAACTTCATAGCAAAGTACAAAGTTCGTATCGGATGGATCAATTTAGTTGAAATAGACAGTTTTTGTATGAAAACTCATTCCTGGTGGAACTTCATAGCAAAGTACAAAGTTCGAATCAGATGGACGAATTAAGTTGAAATAGACAGTTTTTGCATGAAAACTCATTCCTGGTGGAACTTCATAGCAAAGTACAAAGTTCGTTTTAGATGGACAAAGTTAGTTGAAATAGACAGTTTTTGCATGAAAACTCATTCCTGGTGGAACTTCATAGCAAAGTACAAAGTTCGTTTTGGATGGATCAATTTAGTTGAAATAGACAGTTTTTGCATGAAAACTCATTCGTGGTGGAACTTCATAGCAAAGTACAAAGTTCGTTTTGGATGGACAAAGTTAGTTGAAATAGACAGTTCTTGCATGAAAACTCATTCCTGGTAGAACTTCATAGCAAAGTACAAAGTTCGTATCGGATGGATCAATTTAGTTGAAATAGACAGTTTTTGCATGAAAACTCATTCCTGGTGGAACTTCATAGCAAAGTACAAAGTTCGTTTTGGATGGACGAATTAAGTTGAAATAGACAGTTTTTGCATGAAAACTCATTCCTGGTGGAACTTCATAGCAAAGAACAAAGTTCGTTTTGGATGGATCAATTTAGTTGAAATAGACAGTTTTTGCATGAAAACTCATTCGTGGTGGAACTTGATAGCAAAGTACAAAGTTCGTTTTGGATGGACGAATTAAGTTGAAATAGACAGTTTTTGTATGAAAACTCATTCCTGGTGGAACTTCATAGCAAAGTACAAAGTTCGAATCAGATGGACAAAGTTAGTTGAAATAGACAGTTTTTGCATGAAAACTCATTCCTGGTGGAACTTCATAGCAAAGTACAAAGTTCGAATCGGATGGACAAAGTTAGTTGAAATAGACAGTTTTTGCATGAAAACTCATTCCTGGTGGAACTGCATAGCAAAGTACAAAGTTCGTTTTGGATGGACGAATTAAGTTGAAATAGACAGTTTTTGCATGAAAACTCATTCCTGGTGGAACTTCATAGCAAAGTACAAAGTTCGTTTTGGATGGACAAAGTTAGTTGAAATAGACAGTTTTTGCATGAAAACTCATTCCTGGTGGAACTTCATAGCAAAGTACAAAGTTCGTTTTGGATGGACAAAGTTAGTTGAAATAGACAGTTTTTGCATGAAAACTCATTCCTGGTGGAACTTCATAGCAAAGTACAAAGTTCGTTTTGGATGGACGAATTAAGTTGAAATAGACAGTTTTTGCATAAAAACTCATTCCTGGTGGAACTTCATAGCAAAGTACAAAGTTCGTTTTGGATGGATCAATTTAGTTGAAATAGACAGTTTTTGCATGAAAACTCATTCCTGGTGGAACTTCATAGCAAAGTACAAAGTTCGTTTTGGATGGACAAAGTTAGTTGAAATAGACAGTTTTTGCATGAAAACTCATTCCTGGTGGAACTTCATAGCAAAGTACAAAGTTCGTTTTGGATGGACAAAGTTAGTTGAAATAGACAGTTTTTGCATGAAAACTCATTCCTGGTGGAACTTCATAGCAAAGTACAAAGTTCGTTTTGGATGGACAAAGTTAGTTGAAATAGACAGTTTTTGCATGAAAACTCATTCCGGGTGGAACTTCATAGCAAAGTACAAAGTTCGTTTTGGATGGATCAATTTAGTTGAAATAGACAATTTTTGCATGAAAACTCATTCCTGGTGGAACTTCATAGCAAAGTACAAAGTTCGTTTTGGATGGACAAAGTTAGTTGAAATAGACAGTTTTTGCATGAAAACTCATTCCTGGTGGAACTTCATAGCAAAGTACAAAGTTCGTTTTGGATGGACGAATTAAGTTGAAATAGACAGTTTTTGCATGAAAACTCATTCCTGGTGGAACTTCATAGCAAAGTACAAAGTTCGTTTTGGATGGACAAAGTTAGTTTAAATAGACAGTTTTTGCATAAAAACTCATTCCTGGTGGAACTTCATAGCAAAGTACAAAGTTCGTTTTGGATGGACAAAGTTAGTTGAAATAGACAGTTTTTGCATGAAAACTCATTCCTGGTGGAACTTCATAGCAAAGTACAAAGTTCGTTTTGGATGGACGAATTAAGTTGAAATAGACAGTTTTTGCATGAAAACTCATTCCTGGTGGAACTTCATAGCAAAGTACAAAGTTCGATTTGGATGGACAAAGTTAGTTGAAATAGACAGTTTTTGCATGAAAACTCATTCCTGGTGGAACTTCATAGCAAAGTACAAAGTTCGTTTTGGATGGACAAAGTTAGTTGAAATAGACAGTTTTTGCATGAAAACTCATTCCTGGTGGAACTTCATAGCAAAGTACAAAGTTCGTTTTGGATGGACAAAGTTAGTTGAAATAGACAGTTTTTGCATGAAAACCCATTCCTGGTGGAACTTCATAGCAAAGTACAAAGTTCGTTTTGGATGGACAAAGTTAGTTGAAATAGACAGTTTTTGCATGAAAACTCATTCCTGGTGGAACTTCATAGCAAAGTACAAAGTCCGTTTTGGATGGACAAAGTCAGTTCAAATAGACAGTTTTTGCATAAAAACTCATTCCTGGTGGAACTTCATAGCAAAGTACAAAGTGCGTTTTGGATGGATCAATTTAGTTGAAATAGACAGTTTTTGCATAAAAACTCATTCCTGGTGGAACTTCATAGCAAAGTACAAAGTTCGTTTTGGATGGACAAAGTTAGTTGAAATAGACAGTTTTTGCATGAAAACTCATTCCTGGTGGAACTTCATAGCAAAGTACAAAGTTCGTTTTGGATGGACGAATTAAGTTGAAATAGACAGTTTTTGCATGAAAACTCATTCCTGGTGGAACTTCATAGCAAAGTACAAAGTTCGTTTTGGATGGACAAAGTTAGTTGAAATAGACAGTTTTTGCATGAAAACTCATTCCTGGTGGAACTTCATAGCAAAGTACAAAGTTCGTTTTAGATGGACAAAGTTAGTTGAAATAGACAGTTTTTGCATAAAAACTCATTCCTGGTGGAACTTCATAGCAAAGTACAAAGTTCGTTTTAGATGGACAAAGTTAGTTGAAATAGACAGTTTTTGCATAAAAACTCATTCCTGGTGGAACTTCATAGCAAAGTACAAAGTTCGTTTTGGATGGACAAAGTTAGTTAAAATAGACAGTTTTTGTATGAAAACTCATTCCTGGTGGAACTTCATAGTAAAGTACAAAGTTCGTTTTGGATGGACGAATTAAGTTGAAATAGACAGTTTTTGCATGAAAACTCATTCCAGGTGGAACTTCATAGCAAAGTACAAAGTTCGTATCGGATGGATCAATTTAGTTGAAATAGACAGTTCTTGCATGAAAACTCATTCCTGGTAGAACTTCATAGCAAAGTACAAAGTTCGTATCGGATGGACGAATTAAGTTGAAATAGACAGTTTTTGTATGAAAACTCATTCCTGGTGGAACTTCATAGCAAAGTACAAAGTTCGTTTTGGATGGACAAAGTTAGTTGAAATAGACAGTTTTTGCATGAAAACTCATTCCTGGTGGAACTTCATAGCAAAGTACAAAGTTCGTTTTGGATGGACAAAGTTAGTTGAAATAGACAGTTTTTGCATGAAAACTCATTCCTGGTGGAACTTCATAGCAAAGTACAAAGTTCGTTTTGGATGGATCAATTTAGTTGAAATAGACAGTTTTTGCATGAAAACTCATTCCTGGTGGAACTTCATAGCAAAGTACAAAGTTCGTTTTGGATGGACAAAGTTAGTTGAAATAGACAGTTCTTGCATGAAAACTCATTCCTGGTAGAACTTCATAGCAAAGTACAAAGTTCGTATCGGATGGATCAATTTAGTTGAAATAGACAGTTTTTGCATGAAAACTCATTCCTGGTGGAACTTCATAGCAAAGTACAAAGTTCGTTTTGGATGGATCAATTTAGTTGAAATAGACAGTTTTTGCATGAAACTCATTCGTGGTGGAACTTCATAGCAAAGTACAAAGTTCGTTTTGGATGGATCAATTTAGTTGAAATAGACAGTTTTTGTATGAAAACTCATTCCTGGTGGAACTTCATAGCAAAGTACAAAGTTCGTTTTGGATGGATCAATTTAGTTGAAATAGACAGTTTTTGCATGAAAACTCATTCCTGGTGGAACTTCATAGCAAAGAACAAAGTTCGTTTTGGATGGATCAATTTAGTTGAAATAGACAGTTTTTGCATGAAAACTCATTCGTGGTGGAACTTCATAGCAAAGTACAAAGTTCGTTTTGGATGGACGAATTAAGTTGAAATAGACAGTTTTTGTATGAAAACTCATTCCTGGTGGAACTTCATAGCAAAGTACAAAGTTCGAATCAGATGGACGAATTAAGTTGAAATAGACAATTTTTGCATGAAAACTCATTCCTGGTGGAACTTCATAGCAAAGTACAAAGTTCGTTTTAGATGGACAAAGTTAGTTGAAATAGACAGTTTTTGCATGAAAACTCATTCCTGGTGGAACTTCATAGCAAAGAACAAAGTTCGTTTTGGATGGATCAATTTAGTTGAAATAGACAGTTTTTGCATGAAAACTCATTCGTGGTGGAACTTCATAGCAAAGTACAAAGTTCGTTTTGGATGGACAAAGTTAGTTGAAATAGACAGTTCTTGCATGAAAACTCATTCCTGGTAGAACTTCATAGCAAAGTACAAAGTTCGTTTTGGATGGACGAATTTAGTTGAAATAGACAGTTTTTGCATGAAAACTCATTCCTGGTGGAACTTCATAGCAAAGAACAAAGTTCGTTTTGGATGGATCAATTTAGTTGAAATAGACAGTTTTTGCATGAAAACTCATTCGTGGTGGAACTTCATAGCAAAGTACAAAGTTCGTTTTGGATGGATCAATTTAGTTGAAATAGACAGTTTTTGTATGAAAACTCATTCCTGGTGGAACTTCATAGCAAAGTACAAAGTTCGTTTTAGATGGACAAAGTTAGTTGAAATAGACAGTTTTTGCATGAAAACTCATTCCTGGTGGAACTTCATAGCAAAGAACAAAGTTCGTTTTGGATGGATCAATTTAGTTGAAATAGACAGTTTTTGCATGAAAACTCATTCGTGGTGGAACTTCATAGCAAAGTACAAAGTTTGTTTTGGATGGACGAATTAAGTTGAAATAGACAGTTTTTGTATGAAAACTCATTCCTGGTGGAACTTCATAGCAAAGTACAAAGTTCGTTTTGGATGGACAAAGTTAGTTGAAATAGACAGCTTTTGCATAAAAACTCATTCCTGGTGGAACTTCATAGCAAAGTACAAAGTTCGTTTTGGATGGATCAATTTAGTTGAAATAGACAGTTTTTGTATGAAAACTCATTCCTGGTGGAACTTCATAGCAAAGTACAAAGTTCGAATCAGATGGATGAATTAAGTTGAAATAGACAGTTTTTGCATGAAAACTCATTCCTGGTGGAACTTCATAGCAAAGTACAAAGTTCGTTTTGGATGGACAAAGTTAGTTGAAATAGACAGTTTTTGCATGAAAACTCATTCCTGGTGGAACTTCATAGCAAAGTACAAAGTTCGTTTTGGATGGATCAATTTAGTTGAAATAGACAGTTTTTGCATGAAAACTCATTCCTGGTGGAACTTCATAGCAAAGTACAAAGTTCGTTTTGGATGGACAAAGTTAGTTGAAATAGACAGTTCTTGCATGAAAACTCATTCCTGGTAGAACTTCATAGCAAAGTACAAAGTTCGTATCGGATGGATCAATTTAGTTGAAATAGACAGTTTTTGCATGAAAACTCATTCCTGGTGGAACTTCATAGCAAAGTACAAAGTTCGTTTTGGATGGATCAATTTAGTTGAAATAGACAGTTTTTGCATGAAACTCATTCGTGGTGGAACTTCATAGCAAAGTACAAAGTTCGTTTTGGATGGATCAATTTAGTTGAAATAGACAGTTTTTGTATGAAAACTCATTCCTGGTGGAACTTCATAGCAAAGTACAAAGTTCGTTTTGGATGGATCAATTTAGTTGAAATAGACAGTTTTTGCATGAAAACTCATTCCTGGTGGAACTTCATAGCAAAGAACAAAGTTCGTTTTGGATGGATCAATTTAGTTGAAATAGACAGTTTTTGCATGAAAACTCATTCGTGGTGGAACTTCATAGCAAAGTACAAAGTTCGTTTTGGATGGACGAATTAAGTTGAAATAGACAGTTTTTGTATGAAAACTCATTCCTGGTGGAACTTCATAGCAAAGTACAAAGTTCGAATCAGATGGACGAATTAAGTTGAAATAGACAATTTTTGCATGAAAACTCATTCCTGGTGGAACTTCATAGCAAAGTACAAAGTTCGTTTTAGATGGACAAAGTTAGTTGAAATAGACAGTTTTTGCATGAAAACTCATTCCTGGTGGAACTTCATAGCAAAGAACAAAGTTCGTTTTGGATGGATCAATTTAGTTGAAATAGACAGTTTTTGCATGAAAACTCATTCGTGGTGGAACTTCATAGCAAAGTACAAAGTTCGTTTTGGATGGACAAAGTTAGTTGAAATAGACAGTTCTTGCATGAAAACTCATTCCTGGTAGAACTTCATAGCAAAGTACAAAGTTCGTATCGGATGGATCAATTTAGTTGAAATAGACAGTTTTTGCATGAAAACTCATTCCTGGTGGAACTTCATAGCAAAGAACAAAGTTCGTTTTGGATGGATCAATTTAGTTGAAATAGACAGTTTTTGCATGAAAACTCATTCGTGGTGGAACTTCATAGCAAAGTACAAAGTTCGTTTTGGATGGATCAATTTAGTTGAAATAGACAGTTTTTGTATGAAAACTCATTCCTGGTGGAACTTCATAGCAAAGTACAAAGTTCGTTTTAGATGGACAAAGTTAGTTGAAATAGACAGTTTTTGCATGAAAACTCATTCCTGGTGGAACTTCATAGCAAAGAACAAAGTTCGTTTTGGATGGATCAATTTAGTTGAAATAGACAGTTTTTGCATGAAAACTCATTCGTGGTGGAACTTCATAGCAAAGTACAAAGTTCGTTTTGGATGGACAAAGTTAGTTGAAATAGACAGTTCTTGCATGAAAACTCATTCCTGGTAGAACTTCATAGCAAAGTACAAAGTTCGTATCGGATGGATCAATTTAGTTGAAATAGACAGTTTTTGCATGAAAACTCATTCCTGGTAGAACTTCATAGCAAAGTACAAAGTTCGTATCGGATGGATCAATTTAGTTGAAATAGACAGTTTTTGCATGAAAACTCATTCCTGGTAGAACTTCATAGCAAAGTACAAAGTTCGTATCGGTAGGATCAATTTAGTTGAAATAGACAGTTTTTGCATGAAAACTCATTCCTGGTGGAACTTCATAGCAAAGAACAAAGTTCGTTTTGGATGGATCAATTTAGTTGAAATAGACAGTTTTTGCATGAAAACTCATTCGTGGTGGAGCTTCATAGCAAAGTACAAAGTTCGTTTTGGATGGACGAATTAAGTTGAAATAGACAGTTTTTGTATGAAAACTCATTCCTGGTGGAACTTCATAGCAAAGTACAAAGTTCGTATCGGATGGATCAATTTAGTTGAAATAGACAGTTCTTGCATGAAAACTCATTCCTGGTAGAACTTCATAGCAAAGTACAAAGTTCGTTTTGGATGGACGAATTAAGTTGAAATAGACAGTTTTTGTATGAAAACTCATTCCTGGTGGAACTTCATAGCAAAGTACAAAGTTCGTTTTAGATGGACAAAGTTAGTTGAAATAGACAGTTTTTGCATAAAAACTCATTCCTGGTGGAACTTCATAGCAAAGTACAAAGTTCGTTTTGGATGGACGAATTAAGTTGAAATAGACAGTTTTTGTATGAAAACTCATTCCTGGTGGAACTTCATAGCAAAGTACAAAGTTCGTTTTGGATGGACAAAGTTAGTTGAAATAGACAGTTTTTGTATGAAAACTCATTCCTGGTGGAACTTCATAGCAAAGTACAAAGTTCGTTTTGGATGGACGAATTAAGTTGAAATAGACAGTTTTTGTATGAAAACTCATTCCTGGTGGAACTTCATAGCAAAGTACAAAGTTCGTATCGGATGGATCAATTTAGTTGAAATAGACAGTTCTTGCATGAAAACTCATTCCTGGTAGAACTTCATAGCAAAGTACAAAGTTCGTTTTGGATGGACGAATTAAGTTGAAATAGACAGTTTTTGTATGAAAACTCATTCCTGGTGGAACTTCATAGCAAAGTACAAAGTTCGTATCGGATGGATCAATTTAGTTGAAATAGACAGTTCTTGCATGAAAACTCATTCCTGGTAGAACTTCATAGCAAAGTACAAAGTTCGTTTTGGATGGACGAATTAAGTTGAAATAGACAGTTTTTGTATGAAAACTCATTCCTGGTGGAACTTCATAGCAAAGTACAAAGTTCGTTTTGGATGGACAAAGTTAGTTGAAATAGACAGTTTTTGCATGAAAACTCATTCCTGGTGGAACTTCATAGCAAAGTACAAAGTTCGTTTTGGATGGACGAATTAAGTTGAAATAGACAGTTTTTGTATGAAAACTCATTCCTGGTGGAACTTCATAGCAAAGTACAAAGTTCGTTTTAGATGGACAAAATTAGTTGAAATAGACAGTTTTTGCATAAAAACTCATTCCTGGTGGAACTTCATAGCAAAGTACAAAGTTCGTTTTGGATGGACGAATTAAGTTGAAATAGACAGTTTTTGTATGAAAACTCATTCCTGGTGGAACTTCATAGCAAAGTACAAAGTTCGTTTTGGATAGACAAAGTTAGTTGAAATAGACAGTTTTTGTATGAAAACTCATTCCTGGTGGAACTTCATAGCAAAGTACAAAGTTCGTTTTGGATGGACAAAGTTAGTTGAAATAGACAGTTTTTGTATGAAAACTCATTCCTGGTGGAACTTCATAGCAAAGTACAAAGTTCGTTTTGGATGGACAAAGTTAGTTGAAATAGACAGTTTTTGTATGAAAACTCATTCCTGGTGGAACTTCATAGCAAAGTACAAAGTTCGTTTTGGATGGACGAATTAAGTTGAAATAGACAGTTTTTGTATGAAAACTCATTCCTGGTGGAACTTCATAGCAAAGTACAAAGTTCGTTTTAGATGGACAAAATTAGTTGAAATAGACAGTTTTTGCATAAAAACTCATTCCTGGTGGAACTTCATAGCAAAGTACAAAGTTCGTTTTGGATGGACGAATTAAGTTGAAATAGACAGTTTTTGTATGAAAACTCATTCCTGGTGGAACTTCATAGCAAAGTACAAAGTTCGTTTTGGATGGACAAAGTTAGTTGAAATAGACAGTTTTTGTATGAAAACTCATTCCTGGTGGAACTTCATAGCAAAGTACAAAGTTCGTTTTGGATGGTCGAATTAAGTTGAAATAGACAGTTTTTGTATGAAAACTCATTCCTGGTGGAACTTCATAGCAAAGTACAAAGTTCGTTTTGGATGGACAAAGTTAGTTGAAATAGACAGTTTTTGTATGAAAACTCATTCCTGGTGGAACTTCATAGCAAAGTACAAAGTTCGTTTTGGATGGACGAATTAAGTTGAAATAGACAGTTTTTGTATGAAAACTCATTCCTGGTGGAACTTCATAGCAAAGTACAAAGTTCGTTTTAGATGGACAAAATTAGTTGAAATAGACAGTTTTTGTATGAAAACTCATTCCTGGTGGAACTTCATAGCAAAGTACAAAGTTCGTTTGGATAGACAAAGTTAGTTGAAATAGACAGTTTTTGCATGAAAACTCATTCCTGGTGGAACTTCATAGCAAAGTACAAAGTTCGTTTTGGATGGACAAAGTTAGTTGAAATAGACAGTTTTTGTATGAAAACTCATTCCTGGTGGAACTTCATAGCAAAGTACAAAGTTCGTTTTGGATGGACGAATTAAGTTGAAATAGACAGTTTTTGTATGAAAACTCATTCCTGGTGGAACTTCATAGCAAAGTACAAAGTTCGTTTTGGATGGACAAAGTTAGTTGAAATAGACAGTTTTTGTATGAAAACTCATTCCTGGTGGAACTTCATAGCAAAGTACAAAGTTCGTTTTGGATGGACGAATTAAGTTGAAATAGACAGTTTTTGTATGAAAACTCATTCCTGGTGGAACTTCATAGCAAAGTACAAAGTTCGTTTTAGATGGACAAAATTAGTTGAAATAGACAGTTTTTGCATAAAAACTCATTCCTGGTGGAACTTCATAGCAAAGTACAAAGTTCGTTTTGGATGGACGAATTAAGTTGAAATAGACAGTTTTTGTATGAAAACTCATTCCTGGTAGAACTTCATAGCAAAGTACAAAGTTCGTTTTGGATAGACAAAGTTAGTTGAAATAGACAGTTTTTGCATGAAAACTCATTCCTGGTGGAACTTCATAGCAAAGTACAAAGTTCGTTTTGGATGGATCAATTTAGTTGAAATAGACAGTTTTTGCATGAAAACTCATTCCTGGTGGAACTTCATAGCAAAGTACAAAGTTCGTTTTGGATGGATCAATTTAGTTGAAATAGACAGTTTTTGCATGAAAACTCATTCCTGGTGGAACTTCATAGCAAAGTACAAAGTTCGTTTTGGATGGATCAATTTAGTTGAAATAGACAGTTTTTGTATGAAAACTCATTCCTGGTGGAACTTCATAGCAAAGTACAAAGTTCGTATCGGATGGATCAATTTAGTTGAAATAGACAGTTCTTGCATGAAAACTCATTCCTGGTAGAACTTCATAGCAAAGTACAAAGTTCGTATCGGATGGACGAATTAAGTTGAAATAGACAGTTTTTGTATGAAAACTCATTCCTGGTGGAACTTCATAGCAAAGTACAAAGTTCGTTTTGGATGGACAAAGTTAAGTTGAAATAGACAGTTTTTGCATGAAAACTCATTCCTGGTGGAACTTCATAGCAAAGTACAAAGTTCGTTTTGGATGGATCAATTTAGTTGAAATAGACAGTTTTTGTATGAAAACTCATTCCTGGTGGAACTTCATAGCAAAGTACAAAGTTCGTTTTGGATGGATCAATTTAGTTGAAATAGACAGTTTTTGCATGAAAACTCATTCCTGGTGGAACTTCATAGCAAAGTACAAAGTTCGTTTTGGATGGATCAATTTAGTTGAAATAGACAGTTTTTGTATGAAAACTCATTCCTGGTGGAACTTCATAGCAAAGTACAAAGTTCGTATCGGATGGATCAATTTAGTTGAAATAGACAGTTCTTGCATGAAAACTCATTCCTGGTAGAACTTCATAGCAAAGTACAAAGTTCGTAATCGGATGGACGAATTAAGTTGAAATAGACAGTTTTTGTATGAAAACTCATTCCTGGTGGAACTTCATAGCAAAGTACAAAGTTCGTTTTGGATGGACAAAGTTAGTTGAAATAGACAGTTTTTGCATGAAAACTCATTCCTGGTGGAACTTCATAGCAAAGTACAAAGTTCGTATCGGATGGACGAATTAAGTTGAAATAGACAGTTTTTGTATGAAAACTCATTCCTGGTGGAACTTCATAGCAAAGTACAAAGTTCGTTTGGATAGACAAAGTTAGTTGAAATAGACAGTTTTTGCATGAAAACTCATTCCTGGTGAACTTCATAGCAAAGTACAAAGTTCGTTTTGGATGGATCAATTTAGTTGAAATAGACAGTTTTTGCATGAAAACTCATTCCTGGTGGAACTTCATAGCAAAGTACAAAGTTCGTTTTGGATGGATCAATTTAGTTGAAATAGACAGTTCTTGCATGAAAACTCATTCCTGGTAGAACTTCATAGCAAAGTACAAAGTTCGTATCGGATGGACGAATTAAGTTGAAATAGACAGTTTTTGTATGAAAACTCATTCCTGGTGGAACTTCATAGCAAAGTACAAAGTTCGTTTTGGATGGACAAAGTTAGTTGAAATAGACAGTTTTTGCATGAAAAACTCATTCCTGGTGGAACTTCATAGCAAAGTACAAAGTTCGTATCGGATGGACGAATTAAGTTGAAATAGACAGTTTTTGTATGAAAACTCATTCCTGGTGGAACTTCATAGCAAAGTACAAAGTTCGTTTGGATAGACAAAGTTAGTTGAAATAGACAGTTTTTGCATGAAAACTCATTCCTGGTGGAACTTCATAGCAAAGTACAAAGTTCGTTTTGATGATCAATTTAGTTGAAATAGACAGTTTTTGCATGAAAACTCATTCCTGGTGAGAAACTTCATAGCAAAGTACAAAGTTCGTTTTGGATGGATCAATTTAGTTGAAATAGACAGTTTTTGTATGAAAACTCATTCCTGGTGGAACTTCATAGCAAAGTACAAAGTTCGTATCGGATGGATCAATTTAGTTGAAATAGACAGTTCTTGCATGAAAACTCATTCCTGGTAGAACTTCATAGCAAAGTACAAAGTTCGTATTCGGATGGACGAATTAAGTTGAAATAGACAGTTTTTGTATGAAAACTCATTCCTGGTGGAACTTCATAGCAAAGTACAAAGTTCGTTTTAGATGGACAAAGTTAGTTGAAATAGACAGTTTTTGCATGAAAACTCATTCCTGGTGGAACTTCATAGCAAAGTACAAAGTTCGTTTTGGATGGATCAATTTAGTTGAAATAGACAGTTTTTGTATGAAAACTCATTCCTGGTGGAACTTCATAGCAAAGTACAAAGTTCGTTTTGGATGGACGAATTAAGTTGAAATAGACAGTTTTTGTATGAAAACTCATTCCTGGTGGAACTTCATAGCAAAGTACAAAGTTCGTTTTGGATGGATCAATTTAGTTGAAATAGACAGTTTTTGCATGAAAACTCATTCCTGGTGGAACTTCATAGCAAAGTACAAAGTTCGTTTTGGATGGACGAATTAAGTTGAAATAGACAGTTTTTGTATGAAAACTCATTCCTGGTGGAACTTCATAGCAAAGTACAAAGTTCGAATCAGATGGACGAATTAAGTTGAAATAGACAGTTTTTGTATGAAAACTCATTCCTGGTGGAACTTCATAGCAAAGTACAAAGTTCGTTTTAGATGGACAAAATTAGTTGAAATAGACAGTTTTTGCATAAAAACTCATTCCTGGTGGAACTTCATAGCAAAGTACAAAGTTCGTTTTGGATGGACAAAGTTAGTTGAAATAGACAGTTTTTGTATGAAAACTCATTCCTGGTGGAACTTCATAGCAAAGTACAAAGTTCGTTTTGGATAGACAAAGTTAGTTGAAATAGACAGTTTTTGCATGAAAACTCATTCCTGGTGGAACTTCATAGCAAAGTACAAAGTTCGTTTTGGATGGATCAATTTAGTTGAAATAGACAGTTTTTGTATGAAAACTCATTCCTGGTGGAACTTCATAGCAAAGTACAAAGTTCGTTTTGGATGGACGAATTAAGTTGAAATAGACAGTTTTTGTATGAAAACTCATTCCTGGTGGAACTTCATAGCAAAGTACAAAGTTCGTTTTGGATGGACAAAGTTAGTTGAAATAGACAGTTTTTGCATGAAAACTCATTCCTGGTGGAACTTCATAGCAAAGTACAAAGTTCGTTTTAGATGGACAAAGTTAGTTGAAATAGACAGTTTTTGCATGAAAACTCATTCCTGGTGGAACTTCATAGCAAAGTACAAAGTTCGTTTTGGATGGATCAATTTAGTTGAAATAGACAGTTTTTGCATGAAAACTCATTCCTGGTGGAACTTCATAGCAAAGTACAAAGTTCGTTTTGGATGGACAAAGTTAGTTGAAATAGACAGTTCTTGCATGAAAACTCATTCCTGGTAGAACTTCATAGCAAAGTACAAAGTTCGTATCGGATGGATCAATTTAGTTGAAATAGACAGTTTTTGCATGAAAACTCATTCCTGGTGGAACTTCATAGCAAAGAACAAAGTTCGTTTTGGATGGATCAATTTAGTTGAAATAGACAGTTTTTGCATGAAAACTCATTCGTGGTGGAACTTCATAGCAAAGTACAAAGTTCGTTTTGGATGGATCAATTTAGTTGAAATAGACAGTTTTTGTATGAAAACTCATTCCTGGTGGAACTTCATAGCAAAGTACAAAGTTCGTTTTGGATGGATCAATTTAGTTGAAATAGACAGTTTTTGCATGAAAACTCATTCCTGGTGGAACTTCATAGCAAAGAACAAAGTTCGTTTTGGATGGATCAATTTAGTTGAAATAGACAGTTTTTGCATGAAAACTCATTCGTGGTGGAACTTCATAGCAAAGTACAAAGTTCGTTTTGGATGGACGAATTAAGTTGAAATAGACAGTTTTTGTATGAAAACTCATTCCTGGTGGAACTTCATAGCAAAGTACAAAGTTCGAATCAGATGGACGAATTAAGTTGAAATAGACAGTTTTTGCATGAAAACTCATTCCTGGTGGAACTTCATAGCAAAGTACAAAGTTCGTTTTAGATGGACAAAGTTAGTTGAAATAGACAGTTTTTGCATGAAAACTCATTCCTGGTGGAACTTCATAGCAAAGAACAAAGTTCGTTTTGGATGGATCAATTTAGTTGAAATAGACAGTTTTTGCATGAAAACTCATTCGTGGTGGAACTTCATAGCAAAGTACAAAGTTCGTTTTGGATGGACAAAGTTAGTTGAAATAGACAGTTCTTGCATGAAAACTCATTCCTGGTGGAACTTCATAGCAAAGTACAAAGTTCGTTTTGGATGGACGAATTAAGTTGAAATAGACAGTTTTTGTATGAAAACTCATTCCTGGTGGAACTTCATAGCAAAGTACAAAGTTCGTTTTAGATGGACAAAGTTAGTTGAAATAGACAGTTTTTGTATGAAAACTCATTCCTGGTGGAACTTCATAGCAAAGTACAAAGTTCGTTTTGGATGGACAAAGTTAGTTGAAATAGACAGTTTTTGTATGAAAACTCATTCCTGGTGGAACTTCATAGCAAAGTACAAAGTTCGTTTTGGATGGACGAATTAAGTTGAAATAGACAGTTTTTGTATGAAAACTCATTCCTGGTGGAACTTCATAGCAAAGTACAAAGTTCGTTTTAGATGGACAAAGTTAGTTGAAATAGACAGTTTTTGCATAAAAACTCATTCCTGGTGGAACTTCATAGCAAAGTACAAAGTTCGTTTTGGATGGACGAATTAAGTTGAAATAGACAGTTTTTGTATGAAAACTCATTCCTGGTGGAACTTCATAGCAAAGTACAAAGTTCGTTTTGGATGGACAAAGTTAGTTGAAATAGACAGTTTTTGTATGAAAACTCATTCCTGGTGGAACTTCATAGCAAAGTACAAAGTTCGTTTTGGATGGACGAATTAAGTTGAAATAGACAGTTTTTGTATGAAAACTCATTCCTGGTGGAACTTCATAGCAAAGTACAAAGTTCGTTTTGGATGGGCGAATTAAGTTGAAATAGACAGTTTTTGTATGAAAACTCATTCCTGGTGGAACTTCATAGCAAAGTACAAAGTTCGTTTTAGATGGACAAAGTTAGTTGAAATAGACAGTTTTTGCATAAAAACTCATTCCTGGTGGAACTTCATAGCAAAGTACAAAGTTCGTTTTGGATGGACGAATTAAGTTGAAATAGACAGTTTTTGTATGAAAACTCATTCCTGGTGGAACTTCATAGCAAAGTACAAAGTTCGTTTTGGATGGACAAAGTTAGTTGAAATAGACAGTTTTTGCATGAAAACTCATTCCTGGTGGAACTTCATAGCAAAGTACAAAGTTCGTTTTGGATGGATCAATTTAGTTGAAATAGACAGTTTTTGTATGAAAACTCATTCCTGGTGGAACTTCATAGCAAAGTACAAAGTTCGTTTTGGATGGACGAATTAAGTTGAAATAGACAGTTTTTGTATGAAAACTCATTCCTGGTGGAACTTCATAGCAAAGTACAAAGTTCGTTTTGGATGGATCAATTTAGTTGAAATAGACAGTTTTTGTATGAAAACTCATTCCTGGTGGAACTTCATAGCAAAGTACAAAGTTCGTATCGGATGGATCAATTTAGTTGAAATAGACAGTTCTTGCATGAAAACTCATTCCTGGTAGAACTTCATAGCAAAGTACAAAGTTCGTATCGGATGGACGAATTAAGTTGAAATAGACAGTTTTTGTATGAAAACTCATTCCTGGTGGAACTTCATAGCAAAGTACAAAGTTCGTTTTGGATGGACAAAGTTAGTTGAAATAGACAGTTTTTGCATGAAAACTCATTCCTGGTGGAACTTCATAGCAAAGTACAAAGTTCGTTTTAGATGGACAAAGTTAGTTGAAATAGACAGTTTTTGCATGAAAACTCATTCCTGGTGGAACTTCATAGCAAAGTACAAAGTTCGTTTTGGATGGATCAATTTAGTTGAAATAGACAGTTTTTGCATGAAAACTCATTCCTGGTGGAACTTCATAGCAAAGTACAAAGTTCGTTTTGGATGGACAAAGTTAGTTGAAATAGACAGTTCTTGCATGAAAACTCATTCCTGGTAGAACTTCATAGCAAAGTACAAAGTTCGTATCGGATGGATCAATTTAGTTGAAATAGACAGTTCTTGCATGAAAACTCATTCCTGGTGGAACTTCATAGCAAAGAACAAAGTTCGTTTTGGATGGATCAATTTAGTTGAAATAGACAGTTTTTGTATGAAAACTCATTCCTGGTGGAACTTCATAGCAAAGTACAAAGTTCGTTTTGGATGGATCAATTTAGTTGAAATAGACAGTTTTTGCATGAAAACTCATTCCTGGTGGAACTTCATAGCAAAGAACAAAGTTCGTTTTGGATGGATCAATTTAGTTGAAATAGACAGTTTTTGCATGAAAACTCATTCGTGGTGGAACTTCATAGCAAAGTACAAAGTTCGTTTTGGATGGACGAATTAAGTTGAAATAGACAGTTTTTGTATGAAAACTCATTCCTGGTGGAACTTCATAGCAAAGTACAAAGTTCGAATCAGATGGACGAATTAAGTTGAAATAGACAGTTTTTGCATGAAAACTCATTCCTGGTGGAACTTCATAGCAAAGTACAAAGTTCGTTTTGGATGGACGAATTAAGTTGAAATAGACAGTTTTTGTATGAAAACTCATTCCTGGTGGAACTTCATAGCAAAGTACAAAGTTCGAATCAGATGGACGAATTAAGTTGAAATAGACAGTTTTTGCATGAAAACTCATTCCTGGTGGAACTTCATAGCAAAGTACAAAGTTCGTATCGGATGGATCAATTTAGTTGAAATAGACAGTTTTTGCATGAAAACTCATTCCTGGTGGAACTTCATAGCAAAGAACAAAGTTCGTTTTGGATGGATCAATTTAGTTGAAATAGACAGTTTTTGCATGAAAACTCATTCCTGGTGGAACTTCATAGCAAAGTACAAAGTTCGTTTTGGATGGATCAATTTAGTTGAAATAGACAGTTTTTGTATGAAAACTCATTCCTGGTGGAACTTCATAGCAAAGTACAAAGTTCGAATCAGATGGACGAATTAAGTTGAAATAGACAGTTTTTGCATGAAAACTCATTCCTGGTGGAACTTCATAGCAAAGAACAAAGTTCGTTTTGGATGGATCAATTTAGTTGAAATAGACAGTTTTTGCATGAAAACTCATTCGTGGTGGAACTTCATAGCAAAGTACAAAGTTCGTTTTGGATGGACGAATTAAGTTGAAATAGACAGTTTTTGTATGAAAACTCATTCCTGGTGGAACTTCATAGCAAAGTACAAAGTTCGTTTTGGATGGACAAAGTTAGTTGAAATAGACAGTTTTTGTATGAAAACTCATTCCTGGTGGAACTTCATAGCAAAGTACAAAGTTCGTTTTGGATGGACAAAGTTAGTTGAAATAGACAGTTTTTGTATGAAAACTCATTCCTGGTGGAACTTCATAGCAAAGTACAAAGTTCGTTTTAGATGGACAAAGTTAGTTGAAATAGACAGTTTTTGCATAAAAACTCATTCCTGGTGGAACTTCATAGCAAAGTACAAAGTTCGTTTTGGATGGACGAATTAAGTTGAAATAGACAGTTTTTGTATGAAAACTCATTCCTGGTGGAACTTCATAGCAAAGTACAAAGTTCGTTTTGGATGGACAAAGTTAGTTGAAATAGACAGTTTTTGTATGAAAACTCATTCCTGGTGGAACTTCATAGCAAAGTACAAAGTTCGTTTTGGATGGACGAATTAAGTTGAAATAGACAGTTTTTGTATGAAAACTCATTCCTGGTGGAACTTCATAGCAAAGTACAAAGTTCGTTTTGGATGGACAAAGTTAGTTGAAATAGACAGTTTTTGTATGAAAACTCATTCCTGGTGGAACTTCATAGCAAAGTACAAAGTTCGTTTTGGATGGACGAATTAAGTTGAAATAGACAGTTTTTGTATGAAAACTCATTCCTGGTGGAACTTCATAGCAAAGTACAAAGTTCGTTTTAGATGGACAAAATTAGTTGAAATAGACAGTTTTTGCATAAAAACTCATTCCTGGTGGAACTTCATAGCAAAGTACAAAGTTCGTTTTGGATGGACGAATTAAGTTGAAATAGACAGTTTTTGTATGAAAACTCATTCCTGGTGGAACTTCATAGCAAAGTACAAAGTTCGTTTTGGATAGACAAAGTTAGTTGAAATAGACAGTTTTTGTATGAAAAACTCATTCCTGGTGGAACTTCATAGCAAAGTACAAAGTTCGTTTTGGATGGACAAAGTTAGTTGAAATAGACAGTTTTTGTATGAAAACTCATTCCTGGTGGAACTTCATAGCAAAGTACAAAGTTCGTTTTGGATGGATCAATTTAGTTGAAATAGACAGTTTTTGTATGAAAACTCATTCCTGGTGGAACTTCATAGCAAAGTACAAAGTTCGTTTTGGATGGACGAATTAAGTTGAAATAGACAGTTTTTGTATGAAAACTCATTCCTGGTGGAACTTCATAGCAAAGTACAAAGTTCGTTTTAGATGGACAAAATTAGTTGAAATAGACAGTTTTTGCATAAAAACTCATTCCTGGTGGAACTTCATAGCAAAGTACAAAGTTCGAATCAGATGGACGAATTAAGTTGAAATAGACAGTTTTTGTATGAAAACTCATTCCTGGTGGAACTTCATAGCAAAGTACAAAGTTCGTTTTGGATGGACAAAGTTAGTTGAAATAGACAGTTTTTGTATGAAAACTCATTCCTGGTAGAACTTCATAGCAAAGTACAAAGTTCGTTTTGGATGGACGAATTAAGTTGAAATAGACAGTTTTTGTATGAAAACTCATTCCTGGTGGAACTTCATAGCAAAGTACAAAGTTCGTTTTAGATGGACAAAATTAGTTGAAATAGACAGTTTTTGTATGAAAACTCATTCCTGGTGGAACTTCATAGCAAAGTACAAAGTTCGTTTGGATAGACAAAGTTAGTTGAAATAGACAGTTTTTGCATGAAAACTCATTCCTGGTGGAACTTCATAGCAAAGTACAAAGTTCGTTTTGGATGGATCAATTTAGTTGAAATAGACAGTTTTTGTATGAAAACTCATTCCTGGTGGAACTTCATAGCAAAGTACAAAGTTCGTTTTGGATGGACGAATTAAGTTGAAATAGACAGTTTTTGTATGAAAACTCATTCCTGGTGGAACTTCATAGCAAAGTACAAAGTTCGTTTTGGATGGACAAAGTTAGTTGAAATAGACAGTTTTTGTATGAAAACTCATTCCTGGTGGAACTTCATAGCAAAGTACAAAGTTCGTTTTAGATGGACAAAATTAGTTGAAATAGACAGTTTTTGCATAAAAACTCATTCCTGGTGGAACTTCATAGCAAAGTACAAAGTTCGTTTTGGATGGACGAATTAAGTTGAAATAGACAGTTTTTGTATGAAAACTCATTCCTGGTGGAACTTCATAGCAAAGTACAAAGTTCGTTTTGGATAGACAAAGTTAGTTGAAATAGACAGTTTTTGCATGAAAACTCATTCCTGGTGGAACTTCATAGCAAAGTACAAAGTTCGTTTTGGATGGATCAATTTAGTTGAAATAGACAGTTTTTGTATGAAAACTCATTCCTGGTGGAACTTCATAGCAAAGTACAAAGTTCGTTTTGGATAGACAAAGTTAGTTGAAATAGACAGTTTTTGCATGAAAACTCATTCCTGGTGGAACTTCATAGCAAAGTACAAAGTTCGTTTTGGATGGATCAATTTAGTTGAAATAGACAGTTTTTGCATGAAAACTCATTCCTGGTGGAACTTCATAGCAAAGTACAAAGTTCGTTTTGGATGGATCAATTTAGTTGAAATAGACAGTTTTTGCATGAAAACTCATTCCTGGTGAACTTCATAGCAAAGTACAAAGTTCGTATCGGATGGATCAATTTAGTTGAAATAGACAGTTCTTGCATGAAAACTCATTCCTGGTGGAACTTCATAGCAAAGTACAAAGTTCGTTTTGGATGGATCAATTTAGTTGAAATAGACAGTTTTTGTATGAAAACTCATTCCTGGTGGAACTTCATAGCAAAGTACAAAGTTCGTATCGGATGGATCAATTTAGTTGAAATAGACAGTTTTTGCATGAAAACTCATTCCTGGTGGAACTTCATAGCAAAGTACAAAGTTCGTTTTGGATGGATCAATTTAGTTGAAATAGACAGTTCTTGCATGAAAACTCATTCCTGGTGGAACTTCATAGCAAAGTACAAAGTTCGTTTTGGATGGATCAATTTAGTTGAAATAGACAGTTTTTGTATGAAAACTCATTCCTGGTGGAACTTCATAGCAAAGTACAAAGTTCGTATCGGATGGATCAATTTAGTTGAAATAGACAGTTTTTGCATGAAAACTCATTCCTGGTGGAACTTCATAGCAAAGTACAAAGTTCGTATCGGATGGATCAATTTAGTTGAAATAGACAGTTCTTGCATGAAAACTCATTCCTGGTGGAACTTCATAGCAAAGTACAAAGTTCGTTTGGATGGATCAATTTAGTTGAAATAGACAGTTTTTGTATGAAAACTCATTCCTGGTGGAACTTCATAGCAAAGTACAAAGTTCGTATCGGATGGATCAATTTAGTTGAAATAGACAGTTTTTGCATGAAAACTCATTCCTGGTGGAACTTCATAGCAAAGTACAAAGTTCGTTTTTGGATGGATCAATTTAGTTGAAATAGACAGTTTTTGTATGAAACCTCATTCCTGGTGGAACTTCATAGCAAAGTACAAAGTTCGTATCGGATGGATCAATTTAGTTGAAATAGACAGTTCTTGCATGAAAACTCATTCCTGGTAGAACTTCATAGCAAAGTACAAGTTCGTATCGGAATGGACGAATTAAGTTGAAATAGACAGTTTTTGTATGAAAACTCATTCCTGGTGGAACTTCATAGCAAAGTACAAAGTTCGTTTTGGATGGACAAAGTTAGTTGAAATAGACAGTTTTTGCATGAAAACTCATTCCTGGTGGAACTTCATAGCAAAGTACAAAGTTCGTTTTGGATGGATCAATTTAGTTGAAATAGACAGTTCTTGCATGAAAACTCATTCCTGGTGGAACTTCATAGCAAAGTACAAAGTTCGTTTTGGATGGACGAATTAAGTTGAAATAGACAGTTTTTGTATGAAAACTCATTCCTGGTGGAACTTCATAGCAAAGTACAAGTTCGTTTTGGATGGACAAAGTTAGTTGAAATAGACAGTTTTTGCATGAAAACTCATTCCTGGTGGAACTTCATAGCAAAGTACAAAGTTCGTTTTGGATGGATCAATTTAGTTGAAATAGACAGTTTTTGTATGAAAACTCATTCCTGGTGGAACTTCATAGCAAAGTACAAAGTTCGTTTTGGATGGACGAATTAAGTTGAAATAGACAGTTTTTGTATGAAAACTCATTCCTGGTGGAACTTCATAGCAAAGTACAAAGTTCGTTTGGATAGACAAAGTTAGTTGAAATAGACAGTTTTTGCATGAAAACTCATTCCTGGTGGAACTTCATAGCAAAGTACAAAGTTCGTTTTGGATGGATCAATTTAGTTGAAATAGACAGTTTTTGCATGAAAACTCATTCCTGGTGGAACTTCATAGCAAAGTACAAAGTTCGTTTTGGATGGATCAATTTAGTTGAAATAGACAGTTTTTGCATGAAAACTCATTCCTGGTGGAACTTCATAGCAAAGTACAAAGTTCGTTTGGATGATCAATTTAGTTGAAATAGACAGTTTTTGTATGAAAACTCATTCCTGGTGGAACTTCATAGCAAAGTACAAAGTTCGTATCGGATGGATCAATTTAGTTGAAATAGACAGTTCTTGCATGAAAACTCATTCCTGGTAGAACTTCATAGCAAAGTACAAAGTTCGTATCGGATGGACGAATTAAGTTGAAATAGACAGTTTTTGTATGAAAACTCATTCCTGGTGGAACTTCATAGCAAAGTACAAAGTTCGTTTTGGATGGACGAATTAAGTTGAAATAGACAGTTTTTGTATGAAAACTCATTCCTGGTGGAACTTCATAGCAAAGTACAAAGTTCGTATCGGATGGACAAAGTTAGTTGAAATAGACAGTTTTTGCATGAAAACTCATTCCTGGTGGAACTTCATAGCAAAGTACAAAGTTCGTTTTGGATAGACAAAGTTAGTTGAAATAGACAGTTTTTGCATGAAAACTCATTCCTGGTGGAACTTCATAGCAAAGTACAAAGTTCGTTTTGGATGGATCAATTTAGTTGAAATAGACAGTTTTTGCATGAAAACTCATTCCTGGTGGAACTTCATAGCAAAGTACAAAGTTAGTTTTGGATGGACGAATTAAGTTGAAATAGACAGTTTTTGTATGAAAACTCATTCCTGGTGGAACTTCATAGCAAAGTACAAAGTTCGAATCAGATGGACGAATTAAGTTGAAATAGACAGTTTTTGTATGAAAAACTCATTCCTGGTGGAACTTCATAGCAAAGTACAAAGTTCGTTTTAGATGGACAAAATTAGTTGAAATAGACAGTTTTTGCATAAAAACTCATTCCTGGTGGAACTTCATAGCAAAGTACAAAGTTCGTTTTGGATGGACAAAGTTAGTTGAAATAGACAGTTTTTGTATGAAAACTCATTCCTGGTGGAACTTCATAGCAAAGTACAAAGTTCGTTTTAGATGGACAAAATTAGTTGAAATAGACAGTTTTTGCATAAAAACTCATTCCTGGTGGAACTTCATAGCAAAGTACAAAGTTCGAAATCAGATGGACGAATTAAGTTGAAATAGACAGTTTTTGTATGAAAACTCATTCCTGGTGGAACTTCATAGCAAAGTACAAAGTTCGTTTTGGATGGATCAATTTAGTTGAAATAGACAGTTTTTGTATGAAAAACTCATTCCTGGTGGAACTTCATAGCAAAGTACAAAGTTCGTTTGGATAGACAAAGTTAGTTGAAATAGACATTTTTTGCATGAAAACTCATTCCTGGTGGAACTTCATAGCAAAGTACAAAGTTCGTTTTGGATGGACAAAGTTAGTTGAAATAGACAGTTTTTGTATGAAAACTCATTCCTGGTGGAAACTTCATAGCAAAGTACAAAGTTCGTTTTGGATGGACGAATTAAGTTGAAATAGACAGTTTTTGTATGAAAACTCATTCCTGGTGGAACTTCATAGCAAAGTACAAAGTTCGTTTTGGATGGACAAAGTTAGTTGAAATAGACAGTTTTTGTATGAAAAACTCATTCCTGGTGGAACTTCATAGCAAAGTACAAAGTTCGTTTTGGATGGACGAATTAAGTTGAAATAGACAGTTTTTGTATGAAAACTCATTCCTGGTGGAACTTCATAGCAAAGTACAAAGTTCGTTTTAGATGGACAAAATTAGTTGAAATAGACAGTTTTTGCATAAAAACTCATTCCTGGTGGAACTTCATAGCAAAGTACAAAGTTCGTTTTGGATGGACAAAGTTAGTTGAAATAGACAGTTTTTGCATGAAAACTCATTCCTGGTGGAACTTCATAGCAAAGTACAAAGTTCGTTTTGGATAGACAAAGTTAGTTGAAATAGACAGTTTTTGCATGAAAACTCATTCCTGGTGGAACTTCATAGCAAAGTACAAAGTTCGTTTTGGATGGATCAATTTAGTTGAAATAGACAGTTTTTGTATGAAAACTCATTCCTGGTGGAACTTCATAGCAAAGTACAAAGTTCGTTTTGGATAGACAAAGTTAGTTGAAATAGACAGTTTTTGCATGAAAACTCATTCCTGGTGGAACTTCATAGCAAAGTACAAAGTTCGTTTTGGATGGATCAATTTAGTTGAAATAGACAGTTTTTGCATGAAAACTCATTCCTGGTGGAACTTCATAGCAAAGTACAAAGTTCGTTTTGGATGGATCAATTTAGTTGAAATAGACAGTTTTGCATGAAAACTCATTCCTGGTGGAACTTCATAGCAAAGTACAAAGTTCGTTTTGGATGGATCAATTTAGTTGAAATAGACAGTTTTTGTATGAAAACTCATTCCTGGTGGAACTTCATAGCAAAGTACAAAGTTCGTATCGGATGGATCAATTTAGTTGAAATAGACAGTTCTTGCATGAAAACTCATTCCTGGTAGAACTTCATAGCAAAGTACAAAGTTCGTATCGGATGGACGAATTAAGTTGAAATAGACAGTTTTTGTATGAAAACTCATTCCTGGTGGAACTTCATAGCAAAGTACAAAGTTCGTTTTGGATGGACAAAGTTAGTTGAAATAGACAGTTTTTGCATGAAAACTCATTCCTGGTGGAACTTCATAGCAAAGTACAAAGTTCGTTTGGGATGGACGAATTAAGTTGAAATAGACAGTTTTTGTATGAAAACTCATTCCTGGTGGAACTTCATAGCAAAGTACAAAGTTCGTTTTGGATGGACAAAGTTAGTTGAAATAGACAGTTTTTGCATGAAAACTCATTCCTGGTGGAACTTCATAGCAAAGTACAAAGTTCGTTTTGGATGGATCAATTTAGTTGAAATAGACAGTTTTTGTATGAAAACTCATTCC